>NC_134089.1:53087297-53389241 GCF_000715075.1 Nicotiana tabacum | reverse complement strand
GACTTTCTCACGCCTTTGAACGCAATAGATGAACCAGTTGCCCATACCCACAAAATTTTAATCAAAATGTAGACAAAATTGGCTCTTTGTCCTCCATATCTACTGCAGGGGCACAAGGCAATTAAGATGAAGAACAAGAAGAGCATTGATACACCCCCAAAATTTGATTTGTTTTAATAACGAGAGGTTAGATGAACTAGACAAACTTGTGGTACATGAACCATTTGTCATAATATTCAATCAATTATGTCCCACTTAATGTTTATTTACTATGTTAATCCTACATAGTAGGTTAATGGGACTTGAGGCCATGCCAATATCAATACACAGAAAGCATAGAGTGAGTGAAATTATCAAAAGCCAAAGCCTGAGGAAACGGTACGAGATGGAGAGTAAGAGACGAGGAAGGGTGGTGGTGGAAACGAGCTGTGGTGGCCACAACTGTAGTGTAAAGAGAGGGATGAATAATCAGAATGTGATGAGCTCTTGTTCAAGAAATGGGTATTGCGTTATGAAACCCGTCGCAATAGACCTAACAAAATATCACAAAGAAGTAGGCTGGCCAATGCGAGGCGGCGTTTTGTACAGAAATAACAATGACATGTAGTGAGATTTTTCTTTTTTTACTTATTTGTTCAACTCGAGTGCTTTTGTCAATCATATATAGAAGAGGACTATCTTTTCTGTATGCCAAATTAATTGTGTCTTTATGTTTTTTCTAATTAGTTGGATGCATGATGTGGAAAATGAAGGAGAAAGACAGAATCCGGAGAGATGAGGGGAGAGAGGAGAAAAAAAAAAGAAAAGGGTGTAACTAAATCCCTTCATTGAAGGCACTAATAATGGATTGAGAGCTTTTTAAGGTGGAATGTATATATTTTGTAAACAAAACTTATGTAGGTAGGGTAATTTACTAAACATGAACATTTATGGTAATAACGTTTTCAATAGTGTATAGGAATGAAAAAAATCCCTTTTCTACTTTGTGCCTAAATGGTGGGGGATTTTCATCTATACCCGCTTTTTGTGTCACGTTTTAACTTGTGCCCGTTTTGCAAAAAAAAAATTGCAAGTGTACCCGCTTTTTCGCATAACTTCAGCATACGGGGCTGAAGTAGCAAAGACAATCACGCAAAACTTCAGCATTCTATTAGACGGGCCTGAAGTAGCAAGTGTGCTGAACCAAGTGTGCTGAAATTTTTGTTTGTAATTGCTGAACTTAAGCATATATAGTAGCTGAAGTTGTTCTCTATTTATATTACTGAAGTTTTTGTTTTTGTAACTGGCGAACTTCAGCTCTAGAGCTGAAGTTTTTATTTTGTAACTGGCAGTTATTTAGTTTATTTGTAAAAACTTAAGCACTATATAAGCAATGGACATTTTATTTCTTATTGCATACAACTATACAAAACTTGGTGTTTCCTTGTCATGGGCAAGATGCTAAATTTGTGGTGAATTGCTTTCACTTTAGCCTGAAGTTAAGGGTGAAAAAGGACATGGTGCCAAACAATGACCACTTGCAGATCCATTCGTATTTCTTGACTGGAATACAGTAGTGTAAGAAAATTTTCGTCTTATCATTGAACCAGATATGTCTACACGAAATTTTAATAACTGAAGTTCCATAGTAGCACCAACAGTAGCAGAAGAAAGAAGAAGAAGAAGAAGAAGAAGAAGGAGGAGGAGGAGGAGGAGGAGGAGGAGGAGGAGGAGAAAGGGGGCTGAACTTATTTAAAAAGTAGTTACAAGTTAAAAGTTTAAAAAAATAGGTATAGGTTAAATGAAGACGACCAAATAGGACGCCGCATGCAATTTTACCTAAATGGTTTGGTAATTGGCGAACAGGTCCCATACCATATGGGTCGTTAAATTGAAGATGGGAGGACAGGGCCATACTTAGCAGGCCTCTTTTCATGATTTGAAACCCAAACCAAAATGAGTTTGTTTAGACGCATTTTCTTACAAAAGAACCATTCCAATTTATATAACTTAGAAAAGAAGACTTTTGAAACTTGTATTCTAAATATACTATAATATTTTTGTGGTAACTTGTATTTTAAATAAACCATAGTATTTTTGTGGTCACGGGACTTTTAAAAATTTTGGTATTACAGATATCATAACACTTGTATAATATTTGTGTGTCTATAAAGCTTTTCATTAAAGGTAAAATAATTTTTTTTAAGTTAAATTACTTTTAATATAGTAGAAACGTATCTTTATTTTCTAAATGAACTAATAACGAAATAGTGTCACATAAATGGAGGGGATAATATTTTAAAAAGGTTTTCTTTGGTCTTTTATAGCTTAGTGATATTCTTTAAAACATTTCACATATTTTTATTGGTCAAAGATTTTCAAAAGGATTGTTCCTGGAATTATTTTTAAACAAAAGCTCAAACACCACTTTACTCTTCTACCATGTGATCAGTAAATATACACCTTCTTAAAATAAAAATCTCGAAGTTGATAGACCAAAATTGTTGGATCTTCAATGTGTATACTCAGATATGCACATGTTTGATGAGTCATTGACAGTGGGCTGAATCTATGATTT
Source organism: Nicotiana tabacum (assembly GCF_000715075.1). Taxonomy (NCBI): domain Eukaryota; kingdom Viridiplantae; phylum Streptophyta; class Magnoliopsida; order Solanales; family Solanaceae; genus Nicotiana; species Nicotiana tabacum. The sequence continues at coordinate 53,386,684 of NC_134089.1, read as the reverse complement.
TGTAATTTGCTAACTAAGCACTATGATTAAACACATACAAATCATTTAGTTTTCGAGAGATATGATACCCTCATTCACATTGCCAGATCCAAACTGATAATCCTTCTAACACTACACTCAGCATCATGGTTTTTGCTTTGGTTGGTTGGGATTAACTGATTTAATCCATTCTTATAATAGTACTCTATCAATTGTATATCCATATCTGTTTGTCTCGTACAGTTGATCAATTAACTGTGCTTCAATCCTAAATTAATCGACTTTCACTATCATAATTAAATTATTTTGACAATGTGGTTCTTCTTCTGTGTCTGGATGAGTATACTTTGTCAAACTCGCATAAATACAGCTCTCCGTTTCAAATTAGATGAGATACTTACCTTTTTAGTTTGTTCCAAAATAAATGACACATTTCTAAATTTAGAAATAATTCAACTTTAAACTCTTCATTGCTTTTATAACCACACAAATATTATGGTTCGCAAAGCTTTTACCCCTTAAGCTTTTAAGACCATAAGTTTCAAAAGTTTTTTTTTTCTTCTTAAACTCCGTGCCGAGTCAAACTATCTCATAGCCCCTATCATGTCGAACTGCAGCTGGAGCATGGGCACCGCCAGACTCTCGAGATCTTTTGGCCTCTCTCTCGGAGGGAGTACCCAAAAATTGAGGTGTATACTAATATATGAATATGATCCCTCTATCCTTAATAAGAGGTCTCGGAATCGAGATATGAGAATGAAAAATAATTCTGAAGCGCTTCCCCCTTAATGAATCTTATGCATCACGTATTTGAATTAAGCAAATACCGAACACCAGGTGAGGAACCATTAAAAAATTCACATGAATGGAGTTTGCCATCTATCCATCTCTTTCAACAAAAAATTTCTTGCTTCCCCTTTTTTCCATGAAAGTTTACCACACTCACCCTTTAAATGGCCCATCTTTTCGTTTCTAAGATAGAATTCCATATACGAACAAAACCTCAAATCAATCATTGAAAGCTTCCAATACGTTTCTATGGTCTATATTTGTTAAACGGGACGAAACCAAAAGTAGAGTAGTAGGAATTATTTCGTTTATTTAATAATGAATGAAGTAGATAGAAGAGATAACAAAAATGGATGGTATCTTTTCCGAATAAACTATTAAAATCAACTATACCTTAATATACAAACTAATTAGGACAATAAACATCTTTTTTATTTAGATCCTGGAAAAATGAAAGAACGAAAAATGCATATTTTATTTTGCTTTCTTTCTAATTGTACGAAAGAAATAAAAGTAGATTGCCTTATATGAAGATATCAGCCACTTTCACTCTTCTTCATCCTCCTAAAAATTCTTTTTAGCTAATTTATCACAAGTATCGGTGGATTTCCATCAAGATATTTTCACATGCTTAAAATGGAAAAGACATTGGATTCATACTTGGAGATATTCTTTACAAAAAAAAAGTTATAAAAATAAAACGTCTTTGTTATAAAACAATAAATGAAGAAGAAGAGTGTTTACCTTAAAATCAGAAAACAATTGAATTTATACGCGGTTTTAAGGATACGTGATATAACTTGGCACAAATTAAGAAGACAGATTAATATGAAATTGACGATAAAAGAATAAATGCAAACCACACGAATCGAACAGTCTTGGCTGTCGAGTTCAGTCACCCTTGAACCAAAAGATGTTTCAACTGACCTATGAACAGAGTAACAAGATAATGAAAGAACATGACATTATATTGCTTTGTATTGCGTAACTGTGATGTGTTTTATAAATGATCAGACCCCCTTTATATAGTAGGGGAGTGCTACTCTTGATACATTTCTATATGAGGTAAGAAATCTCTTGATTAGCTCATTAATCGGCCTCTTCTTGATACGTGCCGGGATTACCACCGTGATCCTCGCCCGATTGCGGATATTTCGGCTTTCCATTATTTGACTTGGTAAGTTTTCCTCGATCTTGTTCGATCTCTATCTTGCTCGGTCTTGATCTTGGCTGATCTCAATCTTGATCGGTCTCTGGGTCACGAGCTCAACGATCTAACTTTGCACCATGATTCGATAAAACACAAGGTCGAACCTTGACCTATAATATTTCAGTCTCGATTAGTCACAGAAAGGACGAGCCCGGTTTTGACCGTATACATATAGTCCCCTCGTTTATCGGATAGAGGATGACGAGAAATGATATGAACTTCCGAATCCCATCTCGATGGGCCATGACGTAAGCGGCGAAAGGTCACTAAGATACCCGACTATGACGTAAGGAAAAAATGGATACCGAAGCGTCCCGTCGGTCCAATTACCAAGGCATTAAATGCCCGCCAGTTGTTGATCGGCCACTATGAGTTCTGAACTGTCACCAACAAACTATAAGTACCCAAACTTTCCTTTATTCAAACTTTACGTTCAAAGCTCCTCATGTTCTTGTTTTTTCGGATATCCCTTTGCCTTGCAATTCTTGCATCCAAATTTTTTGAATTCTCAGCAAACCATATACCATTCTAAATCCATTTTCTTCTGTTCTACAATGGCGAAAACTTCTAAGACTGTACCACAAAAGGAGGCCGCCTCTTCATCACGGCTCGCCGATGACAGATCTATGGCGGAACATCACCTTGAGGAATTAGTTCCGACAGGGTGCCCTATTGTTGATGATTTTATGATTGATATGACCTCTTCGATACCAGATCGACGTGGCCGATCTTGAGGTACATATGCACAATTACCGATGATCTCCTCACCAAGGTTAAATAGGATTGCAACTGGTTCGATAAGCATATGGTGGTACCTTCGCCCGAGGAATCGATCACTACCCATGTGGAGGGTTTTCTAAGTGTTTACACTTATCCCTTCATGTTGGGTCCCTTAGATCCTATCATCGTTGCCTTCTGCGAGAGGTATGACGTGACCCTTGGCCAGATCTACCCTTCCTTCTAGAGAATAGTGATTCTCCTCCGATTCTTTGTAAGCAAAATCGAGGGATGTCCCTTTATCCTCGATCACCTTATGTGTCTTTATAGTCCCCGACTCTATTGAGGAGGGATGATCAAGCTTGCTCGTCGGGCTAGCAAGGCCCCATTCTCAAGTATAGACGAGGCTCGGGACCGAGGTTAGATGGGCCGATTTGTTCGAATAAAGACTTCCGACCTGATCCTTGCCGAAGACATGCCATTTCCTGAGAAATAGAATACGAATCATAAGTAGTACTTCGCCTTGAATGTTTAATCTTGTTGTTTTACCTCTTATCTTCTTCCTTATCGATGTTTTTGGTGTTGCAGTCATGGCCCAGGTGTCGGACGTAGTTCCTAAACTCAAGGAATGGGTCGAGGGCCTAGTATCACAGAGACTATATTCCGAGCGTGCTTGGATGGAATTATCGAAGGGTCGATGGGAGGCCCATAACCATGGTAAGTTTTCTCCTCCGATTCAATACTGTTTAATTTTCTCCATGTAATGTTGAATTCTTATCAGCTCTGTTTTTCTTTTGTAGGTCTCCCTAAAGACGTTGCTATGAGGCCTCCATCCGGTGATGAGGATGTGCCTCTCGATCCCCGTGCTCCAAAGTAGGGTAAAGATAAGAAGAGAAAAATGATCTCGAGTTTATTGAACTAGGAAAAGAAAAAGCCGAAGCAGAGGTCCAGCAAACCCAAAGGGAGTTTTGGCGCTCTACCCTCGAACTCAGTTGATCTATTAAGGGATGAGTTCGAAGAAGAATAAAAGGAATATAAATCCGAACTGGTGGCCCGTGTGCGGGCTAGTGTCACTGTACAAGAAGTTCTCGAACCAACGGGTGCTAAAGTTGAACTATCCCGACATGAGGAGGTAGGTGAGAGAGCTCTGGCTGAAGCTTTCTAGCCAGAAGGGTTTGAGGCCATTCTGCCCCAAGCTAAGGGGGTCGAGAGAGAGACCTGGGACGAATCTTCTCGAGCAGCGGAAAGTGCCACGAGAGACGAGCTTGGAGCGATCGATATACTCGGGTCCCCTTAGATTTCATGTGCCATGATTCGTGAGGCCCGTATGTTAGAAAGCCGTTCTTACGAGGGTCCTCAGGGGGCAACCCATACCATGACCTTTTGGATGGGTTTGAGTCTGCTGCTTCGAAAGATGTCACTGGGCTTGGTGACCTACCGGGGCCAAGGAAGGTACCGTCATCGGGTTCCACTAGGTCTTCATCGAGCCTAAAACTGGTGGATCAATTCCCGACCCTAAGTATTAACCCCGACCATAGGCGATCGATAACGTTTCTATCTCGGAGGATGCTTGGGTTTTTTTTCTGCCTCCATGGGGGTTGCTAGCTACCTTAGATGCTTGGTGACCGAGGAAGACCAGGCCGTGATGAATGCAGTGGGAGAGCCTTGTATATTTAATGAGGCCCAACATGCTTTGAATTGGGTAACTTCGAGGGTCACTTCATTATTTATTTTAAACTTGAAGTTGTAAATAATCCTAACATCTTTGTTCGTGATTACAGGCTTCGGTATTGCATCATAAGGCTTTCCTCCGAATTCGGGAGGAGCACGAGGTTGAGGTACGAGAACTCACCGAGAAGGGGGATACTTACAAGCTTCTGAGTGAGAAGCTTCGGGACAACTTAGAAGTGGCTCAGAGTGAACATGTCGAGATGACCGAGTAGGTATTTCGAGTGCTTTACGATAGTGAAGAGGAATTGGAGATAGTGACTAATGATTCGATCATGTAGGTCTGGGAGAGGCTCGAATAGATCGGGCAGCTCAAGACAGAGGTTGATACGATACAAGCCGAGGCTGAAGAGTTCAAGAAAAACATGGACATCTTAGCCTCAAAAAAGGAAGTTGTCCAAGCACAACTGGAGTCGGCCGAGACCCAGCTCCGGGCTACAAAAGAGAAAGCCTCGGTGCATGTAAAGAAAATCAAATAGCTTCAATCCCAATTGGACTTGGCTATTTCTGATAAGGCAAACTTGGCCAATAAACTCGAGGTGGCCAAATCTGAGGCGGCCATGACCAATACCAAAGCCGATGCTAAAGTGGCCCAACACAAGGTCGACGTCGAGGCCATCCAGGCGCAGGCCAAGAGCATGATGGATCATGCAAAGTGGCAGGATCTAAGGGAAACCCTCGAGGGAGTCCATGCTCAGGGCTTCGATATACTGGCTAAAATCGAGAATGCCAAAGCAGAAGAAGCCAGGCCCAGAAGCTGGCCTTTCCCGAGGAAGATTCCAAGAGTTTAAGCGAGTCTGAAGGCGGGGAAGATCCCGAGGATGAAGATGCTGCCTCCAATGAAGACCAGGGCACTTACGCTTTTATATTTTTTGCTTTCTTTTGCATCTTTTTAGGCCGTTTAGGCCATTGTAAATTTTTGAACTAAGCCATTCTGGCCTTTGTAAAAAGATTATTGGGTAAATATACACAAGGCTTTCTTTTCCCTTTCAGCTTTCAAATTTTTTCCTTTGCTTTATTACTTGTATTCACAAAGGTCGGAATGCCTTATCATAAAATAACTTAGGTTGTGTAAGTTTGAACAATCCCTACCTTTACATTATTTTGCTTTGAGGCATCTTGGAGGTTCAGTGTTACCGGGAACTTTCTCCCATAATAAGTAACTCAGATTATAGTTTACCGAGGGTAGCTTTAGAACCAATTATGGAAAATTTCTTTTTGAAGGCCTATCTTTTGTTACGGTTTTCGGACGTCTCCGAGTCGTGTAAATATGGAAATAGCCTTTTAGATCGGGCGTTGCCCAGTGAACGGTTCTCGGAGTTATCCAGGCTTGCCTAGATAACAGTCCCCGAGTGGGTATGGCCGTGGCCTTTAAAACTCAGGGGTTGCCTAAGAGGTCTTATTGCCCCGATGTTTAATAGTTCAATTTGTTCGAGTTTATTTTCGGACGGTAGTCCCCGAGTAAGGGAGTGATCATCCGAACTCTGGTTATAATTGACCCTTGAGCTCATTTCCTTAAGAGATCGAAAGTACGAAATTCTTTAAGGAATGTAAAGAGGAAACTTTTTTTTTAAAACACAAGATAATTGCAAGGAAAGTACTTCTCTTTATTCTTGTGAAAAATAGTTATACATGCGTACATATTTTATGCTAGGGCTCGAGCAACCTATGTGGGCGCGGTTCATTTTTTCATTTGGCCCTTACATCAAATCCTATCTATCGAGACCCTTCTATTACGAAGTAATTTCCTTGCAAAAGCCGCTTATCCAAGGGTAATGCCCCCCAGTATTCGAGGTTGATTGTAGAGGAACCTTGAATACTATTAATGCTATCTTCGACACCGATTCGTGATCAGTCTTTAATTCTAAGCTAGCACGATCAATTGTTGCCTCGTTAAAAACCTTGCCGAAAAACCCAATTAGGACAAAAAGGTTCAAGGAAAAAAGAGTGAAACGCGTGCTTTCAAACCTAAAGACTTCGTGCTGCACCTAGTCGGCCACTTGCAAGTGTTAGTCCAAAAATAAAAATAAATGAAATGGGATCGTACCTTAGTAGTAATATCATTTTAGGTGATTTATGTTCCAATTGTTCAGTAATTGTTCTCCGTTTGTCATTCTGAGCTTATAGGATCCTTTCCCTATGACCTCGAGAATCTGGTATGGTCCTTCCCCATTCGGACCCAATTTCCCTTCGTTCGGATTTGGGGTGCTTAGTGTGACCTTCCTTAGTACTAAGTCCCCGACATTGAAGTATCGAAGGTTGGCCCTCGATCTGTAATACCTCTCGATCTATTGCTTTTGGGTGGCCAATCGAACAAGGGTGGCTTTACGTCTTTCATCCAATAACTCTAGGCTCGTATTTATGGCTTCATCATTTGATTCCTTTATTGCATATCAGAATCGGATACTTGGCTCCTCAACTTTGACTGGTATTAGAGCTTCGGTGCCATAAACCAATGAAACATGGTATCCCTGGTACTGGATTTCGAAGTTGTGTGATATGCCCAAAGAGCTTCGGGTAGTATCTCCTTCCATTTTCTCTTGGCGTCAGTCAACCTTTTCTTAAGGTTTTGATTATGGTTTTGTTGGTCGATTCAGCTTGTCCGTTCCCACTAGGGTGATAAGGTGTTGATAAGATCCTTTTGATATTATGATCTTCGAGAAACTTGGTCACTTTGCTACCTATAAACTATTTCCCGTTGTCACATATAATTTCGGATGGCATCCCGAACCGACATATGATGTGGTCCCAAATAAAGTTGATGACTTCTATCTCCCTGACCTTCTCGTATGCCTGTGCTTCAACTCACTTAGAAAAATAGCAGGTCATAAATAGGATAAATTGAGCCTTACCCGGTGCCGATGGAAGAGGGCCGATGTTGTCCATTCCCCACTTCATGATTGGCCATGGTGATAAGACCAAATGCAGAAGTTCCCCGGGTTGATGAATCATCGGAGCATGTCTTTGGCATTTATCACATTTTTGTACGAACTCCTTTGCATCTTTTTCCATATCGATCCAGTAATAGCTAGCTCTGATTACATTTCGAACCAATGATTCGGTGCCTGAGTGGTTCCAAAAGGTGTCTTCGTGGACTTCCCTCAGAACATACTCGGTATCTCCCAGTCCCAAATATATTGCTAGCGGGACATTGAACATTCTCCTGAGCAAGGTTCCATCCTTGGACAGGCTAAATCGGGCTGCCTTTGTGTGTAGGGCCCACGATTCTTTTGGATCTGAGGGAAATTTTCCGGTCTTCAAATACTCTACGTATTTATTTCTCCAATCCCAAGTTAAGCTTGCAGAGTTTATTTCGGAGTGACCTTCCTCTACTTTCGACCTCATGAGTTGTATGACTGCCCCCTAGTTGAGCTCGTCATCTTCGACCGATGATCCTAAGTTCGCAAGGGCATCAACCTCACTATTTTGATCTCGAGGAACGTCCTTCAAAGACCACTCTTTGAACCGATGTAATGTTACCTGTAACTTGTCTAGGTACCTTTGCATTCGTTCTTCTCTGACTTCGAACTTTTCGTTAACTTGGTTTACTACAAGAAGGGAGTCGTACTTAGCTTCGATTAGCTCCGCCCCTAAGCCTTTGGCCCGTTCGAGACTTGCAATCATGGCTTCATATTCGGCCTCGTTGTTAGTCAATTTTACAGTTCTAATAGATCATCTAACTATATTCATGTGGGTGGTTTCAGAACGATGACAAGTCCAGACCCCTTTACGTTCGAGGCACCGTCTGTAAAGAGGGTCTAGATTCTTGAAGACATTCCTGAGTTTACCAACAGTTCTCTCTCGACTTCGGATTTACGTCGGCTACGAAATCTGCCAAAATTTGGGATTTAATGGTTGTTCGGGGTTGATATTCGATATCATACTCGTTGATTTCTACGGCCCATTTGGCCAATCGTCCCGAGAGTTCGGGTTTGTGCATTGTATTTCGTAAAGGGTAGGTTGTTATGACATATATAGGATGGAACTGAAAATATGGTTTCAGTTTTCTAGAGGCACTTAGCAAAGCGAGTGCCAATTTTTCTAGGTGAGGATACCTAGTTTCGGCCTCACCTAAGGTCCTGCTAACATAATAAATTGGAAATTGCGTACCTTGTTCTTCCCGAACTAGGACTCCACTTACCACTATTTTTGATACTGCTAGATACAAGTATAGTCGTTCGTCTGCCCTCGGCGTATGAAGTAATAACGGGCTCGATAAGTATCGCTTAAGTTCTTCTAAGGCTCATTGGCATTCTAGGGTCCATGTGAAGTTGTTTTTCTTTTTCAGCAACGAGAAAAAATGATGGCTTTATTGGACGAACTTGAGATGAACCGCCCCAGGCCTGCAATGCGCCCAATTAGCCTTTGTACAACCTTCACATTATCCACTACCGTGATATCCTTGATAGCTTTGATCTTGTCAGGGTTGATCTCGATCCCTCGATGGATACCATGAACCCGAGAAATTTATCGGATTTGACACCGAATGCACATTTTTCTAGATTCAGCTTCATGTTGTACTTCTTTAATATATTGAAGGTTTCCTGCAAATGCTTTAAATGGTCCTCTGCTTGTAGGGACTTAACTAACATATCATCAATATAAACTTCCATGTTATCCATATTTGTTCTTCGAACATTCGATTTATTAGTCGTTGGTAAGTGGCACCGGCATTTTTTAATCCAAATGGCATTATGTTATAGCAGTATGTGCCACACTTAGCGATGAAAGAGGTTTTTTCTTGGTCATCCAGGTTCATCTGTATTTGGTTGTACCTGGAGTAGGCAACGAGAAAACTGAGGATCTCATGGCCGGTCGTGGCATCGATCATGCGATCAATGTTAGGCAAAGGAAAAGAATCTTTGGGGCATGCCTTATTTAAATCTTTATAATCCACGCACATTCTTAGTTTGCTGCCCTTTTAGGGACTACTACTATGTTTGCTTACCATTTAGGGTGTTTGACCTCCCGGATGGACCCTATTTTAAGTAGTTTAGTTACCTCGTCTTTGATAAAGACATGCTTTGTTTCGGACTGGGGTCTCCTTTTCTGATTTACCAGATGGAACTTCGGGTCCAAGCTTAGCTTGTGAGTAATGATATCTGGCAGGAGCCCTGTCATATCCAGATGGGACCAAGCAAAGCAATCCATATTAGCTATAAGAAATTAAATGAGCTTTTTCTTGAGCTTGGGAGTTAACCCCGTGCCTAGGTATACCATTCAATCGGGTAAATGTTCGATCAGCACAACCTGCTCACATCTCTTCGACCGTTGATTTAGTAGCGTCAGAATCATCAGGAGCTATAAAGGATCTATATACGGTAAAATTGGAGGGTCCAATTTTCGGTCATTACGACGCTTCATAAGCACGTTTACATAGGCTCGAGATTTTGGTCGAGATTACCCAAGGGGTTATCGACATCCAGTCTCGAGGCAGTGTAGATCGATAGTTATGGTGAAAAAGTGGGAGGCTCCCAAGGCATATGGCTACAGCTGACCTAGTCTATTTGGCTAGCTCTAGCCCGTACCGTGACATTAAATAGTTGTACTAACCATGTATCTTGATAATAAATACATTTGTACTATATTGGGATTCCCCCTCATATATAAAGGGTACCCTTGTCATTTTGTAAGGGATTTGATACTCAATATTGAATATACAAGGATATTTTCTCTGCTCTCTAACATATTCTCTTGATCTCATTATTTACATTTATTATTTATATTCATTGTGTTCTATTTATTGTTCTTCATTTATTGCTCATTATTGGTCATAAAGGCTTCCATCAAAGCTGCCATAACTGTTAATCCTCCACCGACTGCCCTCGACCGGGCGTCTGATTCGACTTCGAGGCCCCATGAACGCAAGCTTGAGGCCTCGATCTCCAGCCACTTGGTTTGATTATTACACTATCTACAGGTTGTTATCTCATTTTCTAATCTCTTACTTAGTGTCTATTGCCTAACAACTAGCATAAAAATAGATCACATATTTTTAGAACCACAAAATCAAAAATAATTGTAATTACCATTTTCAAGGTAAACGGTTTGGCGCCCACCGTGGGGCTAAAAATAATAGTGATTATTTTCTTATTGGTTTACTACATAACGCAAGTTACCTTTTACACTTTTTCTTTTCCAAGATCTTTGATTTCAGGTCAAAATGACCAATTGAGTAAACGCACGTGAAAACAATAATCTTGAGGACCATGGAGAGAATGGTGTGGATGTTCCGAGTGTTGGTGTACCACCACAAAACCCTGAGAATGCACTAGAGCCAATTCCCATGGACGTGGTCTCGCGCAACGCTCAACACATCGAAATAAGCTCCCACACCAATAGGAGCATACACCGAGAAGATCAACAAGAAGCTCAAAAACACCGACTCAGGAAGAACAAGGGGTTAGCTTTCATGTCATCATTGAACTGTTACAAGCACAACAGCTGGCAATTGCTCAGCTGCAAAGCCACCAAAAGACTCCCAGCACGGCAGCTCGGGAAACAAATCCCCGAGCTGAGCAGGTACCAGAAAGATCAAGCAATAACGGGTTGGTAGCCGACCTCGCTATCATAAAGATGCTCGAGGACCTCACAAAGAGGATCGAGTCAGACGAGAAGAAGATAGAAGCCAACGACAAGAAGGTAGAGACTTACAATTCTAGGGTCGATCAAATACCGGGCGCACCCCCGATTCTGAAAGGTGTAGATTCGAAGAAGTTTATACAAAAGTCATTCCCATAGGAAGTGACCCCAAAACCCATTCCAAATAAGTTTAGAATGCCCGACCTTCCGAAGTACAACGGAACCTCAGATCCCCAACGAGCACGTCATTGCTTACACTTGTGCAATGAAGGGAAACGACCTAAAGGACGATGAGATCGAGTCCGTCCTACTGAAAATTTTCGGAGAGATGCTTTCAAAAGAGGAAATGATATGGTATCACAACCTAGCTCCAAACTCGATAGATTCATTTGCCATGCTGGCAGATTCTTTAATAAAGGCACATGCTGGTGCCATCAAAGTAGCTACAAGGAAATTTGACCTCTTCAAAATCAAGCAAAGGGAGAACGAGATGCTATGAGAGTTAGTATCTCACTTTCAAATGGAACGAATGGAACTACCACCGGTCTCCAACAACTTGGCAATGCAGGCCTTCACTCAAGGTTTGAACGAGCGAAGCTCGGTAGCTTCGAAATAACTGAAGCAGAACTTAGTCGAGTATCCCGCCGTGATTTAGTCGGACGTCCACAACCGATACCAATCAAAGATTAGGGTCAAAGACGACCAACTAGGAGCCCACTCGGGCTCGGTATATCCTAACAGGCTTCCAGTAAAGGAGTCAAAGCCGAATAAAGAGAGATACCAACCATACAATGAAGATAGAAGAAATGCCCAAGGTGCAATATACCCCGCAATGATCGAAGGATGGATCGAGGCCAGAATCGTCGAGGACTTGTTAGTAGAGCTGGATTCGACAGGCACACAGGGCCGACGGAGGCGCCCCGCTTGTCGGAATATAACTTCAACATCGACATTTCAGATTTCGTATTCGCTATCAGTAAAATCAAAGACACAAGGTGGCCAAGGCCTGTACAGTCGGATTCTTCACAAAGAAACCACAACTTAGTGTGTGAATTTCACAACACGCACGGTCACAGGATTGAAGATTGATGGCAACTCCGGGAAGAAGTAGCCTGACTACTCAGCAAAGGTCACCTCTGAGAATTCCTTAGTGACCGGGCCAAAGATCAGTTCCGGTAAAGAGAGGTGACCAAGAAGAATGAAACAAATGAGCCACAACATGTCATCCACATGATCTTAGGAGGCATCGATGCTCCACAAGAACCCGTGATCAGAAGAACAAAAATATCCATCACCAGAGAAAAGCGAACTCGAGGTTACATACCTGAGGATGCTCTCACATTCAGCGGCGAGGACATCGAAACCTTCTCTTAGCCTCACAATGACGTGCTGGTAATCTCTTTCTTGTAAATAAATTTTAAATTAAATGTGTACTTGTAGATCTAGGTAGCTCAGCCAATATCATCAGGTCGAGGGTGGTAGAGCAGCTCGGACTTCTTGACCAAATCGTGCCCACCTCTTGAGTCCTCAACGGGTTCAACATGGCGAGTGAAATAATGAAAGGGGAAATCACCCTCCTAGTCAACGTGCAAACCCAAAATGCCAAATTCCATGTCATCGAAGGACACATGAGGTACAATGCCTTGTTCGGGAGGCCATGGATACACTACATGAGAGCAGTACCATCCACCCTCCATCAAATGATGAAATTCCTGACAAAATATGGGGTAAAAACCATCTACGGGGAACAACATGCAGCAAAAGAGATGTTCGCGGGGCACGCTGTGGCACCAATACCTCCACCATTGAAGGAGCCGAAGGATAAGCAAATAGTAAGATAGTGATAACAAGCTACATTCTCAGCTATGCCCGACTAAATAAAATGAAGGACTGTACTGAGTCCTCACAACAAATGATTGAATCATATCGAGGTCCAAAGCGCCGTCAGCACTAAGGTATAGTCATCTCCCTTTTTCAGTTACATTTTATACTAACTGAATGCAGGTATCCGATCGAAATGACCGAAGAACTTTCCAACTCAAAGGCCTTAGGTTCCAAAATCATACGTTGCACACTTTTCCTTCGACCGGGTTTTAATCCCAAGAAGGATTTTACTGGCAAGGTTTTTAACGAGGCAACATCTATATGCTACCTAAGGAAGACTCAACAAGTATTCAAGCTTCTTTTGCAATCAAACTCGAATACTGGGGGGCATCCCCCTGGAAGGTCACCTCCTCAGAGAAGCCAAGATGTGCTGAACGGGGCCTCGATAGGAAATAATCTACCGGGCCAAATGGTTGAACGAACCATATCCGTATAGAATAATCGAGCCCTTAACAGCGAAAACATGTATTCTTCTACCAAGTAATGAAAGAATACTTTCCCCTTCATCAAAGCATTTCGCGTTTCAAAGAAGCTCGATATTTTTTGCAAAAATGGCTCCAGAGCAAATAACGTCCCGAACACTCGGGGTCAACAACTCGAAGTCATATGACCTCCGGGTCAAAGCTTCAAACTTGTAAGCCCTCAATAAGGCAACATCAAGTCCACAAAATGGCTCTAGAGCCAAAAATGTCCCGAACACTCAGGGATTGGTGTCAACAACTCGAAGTTGTATGACCTTCGGGTTGGAGCTTCAAACTCGTAAGCCCTCAATGAGGCAACATCAAGTCAGGAAAACGGCTCCAGAAGCCAAAAACGTCTTGAACACTCAAAATTGGCATCGAAAACTCAAGGCCACATGACCTCTGGGTCGAAAACTCTGAACTCGTAAGCCCTCAATGAGGCAATGCCAAGTTTACAAGAAATGGCTCCCGAGCCAAGAAACTTCTGATGATGCAAGTACTACCGCCAACTTCCACCCCCATTGATCTAACAGAACCCGAGGTCATAAGACCCCATGTGTGCAGCCTTGGTCTCGTAAGACCTATATAAGGCAACAACAATATCTATAAGACCTCAAGAAAGGCATAAACCATACTTGTACCAAGTAACCAAAACTTGTAAGACCCCTAAAAAGGCATACCCTCGATATAGACGCCGAAACTACTTCACTCGGGGATTGAAAGACTCCGGCCAAACATAATGACTATGGTCACAAGGCTGTACCAGCCAAACTAACGCGACTCGGGGACGCCCGACCATCGCTATAAAATCATAGGCCTTCAATTTCTTCGAAAGTACTTCGAAAAGAACCGGTTAAACAGGCTACCCTCGACATAGGTAAAAGAGCTTTGACCATGTCAGCTCATAACTATAGGCTTTGAGATACTTAGCCACCGAGCCAAACCTCTCGAGGTGCTCGATCATCACCATATAACAACTCACAATCGAGGTTTTTATCAAAACATCGAAGAGTCAGGCAAAACACAATTTCAAAAGTCCTCAATGAGGGAAAAATAAAGCCTACTAGAGGTCGTACCGACCCAATGCATAAGAGCCACTACCGCTAGCCCATCTAAAAGGTCATACCAACCTAATGCGTAAGAGCCACTAACGCCAGCCCATATAAAAGGTCGTACCTACCATACGCATAAGAGCCTAAGGGACAGCTTTAAATTCAAAAACTTAAGGGTCAATGAGCTTGAGTCAAAACCTAACTCGGAGACTGAACCCAAAAACATTAGCTAAAAATGCCTAAGAGAAAAAGCATAAGAGCTCAAACGCCAGCTTATATTGAATGGTCATACCAACCAAACACGTAAGAGCCTACGGGCCAGCCCAATGAGCCCTAGGGCCATACTATGAATCTGAGAATTCCTTTTAACTCGAAGACCAATTCATCTGGCTAGCGACTGACAAATATTAAGGCAAAGAGAAATGCATGAAAAATAAAACCACGAGGCTTCCTTTTATACATATATGTAAGAGAATACAAGCTTCATTTACAAAGTTCTTTGAAAGAACTATACACGAAATGAGAAAGGAAGGGCCTAATCTACGTCCCCCTTAAGGACTATGGTCCGTCGGACTCTTTCTCGCTATATTCGGCATCGTACAGAAGGAGCTTATCGCCATATTATTCCACCTTCGCCTGCTTTATCTCTTTCGAGAGAACGAAGCCCTTGGCATGAATTTCCTCGAGGGTTTCCCTCCGAGATTTACACCTCACGTACTCTTTGTTCCTACTCTCCTGGTTGAGAGCCCCCCTTAGCTTAGCACGAGCGTTGGCAGTGTCCTTCAAATAGACAGCCACCTTCAAATCAGCCTTAGTTCGGATTACTTCGACTTCAGCCCGGGCATGCACGACTTCGGCCTTCACCTTTAGGAGCTCATACTCGAGCCTCGAAATCATGTCCGTTTGGACCAAGCTGTTCTCGTGAGCGTTGCAAAGTTGCACTTCAAGGGCGGAAGCCTTGGCGAAAGCGTCTTTCTTAGCCGATATATGGGTGTCCACCCGAGCCTTTAGATCATCACGCTCGCACTTAGCTTGGCCAACTTCGCTCTTAAGGCATTCTAGGTCCTCCGTCTTTTTTTTGCAACTGAAATAAACATGACATTAGCCTTAGAAGGTAGAAAAAGAAACACGCACTCCCTCAAAACAAACATTACCTGCTCCTCGAGGTAGCTCTCGTAGTTCAGGCTTAGACTCGCCTCATACCGCAAGTGTGCCAAGTCGCCTTCCCTTTTGCAAAGAAGCCTGAGGGATTTCTCTGCATCCACGGTTTCTCGCAACCTGGTCTCATGACAGAGCAACTCGGACTTGAGCTTGTTAAAAGCTATGAAAGAGAAAATCTATAAAAAAGTAAAAATTACAAAACTATAAAACCAATACGAACGTCCAAAACTCACCTCAGAGTTAGCCGCTAATCTTCCTCGAAAGCTGAGTGCACATCTGCTAGTCTGGCTCCATCTACCCCGGTAGAACTACCCCCAGTTGGGATACGATCACCCGATATATGCGGCCCCTAGCGTCGAACATCCCTCGAAGTGCCTTCGACGGGAGAAGAAGTCAGTGGTAGAGAACCCTGGTTCCTCGAAGTACCTTTGACGGTAAAAGAAGATGGCAGAGTTCCCCAATGCCTCTGATGACGAAGTTAGTACGCGTAATAAGAAAGTGCCTTTCAAAAAGGACAAAATCACATAGCACGTACCATGGTGTTTTGCCTCCCATCTACCCTTAGACAAAGCTCGCCACTTATGCTCATTATAAGTCGAGTGGGTCTCTAGCTTCCGAGCCCACTCTGTCAGGCTGGGGACCTCACACGACATCCATGAAATTGCTGCAAAAAGGGAAATAAAATCGCATTTACGGAGCCCACCTCTGCCATAAGCAAAACTATGAAGGCTCAAGTGTACCACTTATGTGGTAAATTCCATTCCTCAAGAAATGGCAGAAAATCCACAGGGATAATATCAACAGTCTGTACTCGGACGAATCGGCTAATCCATCATCGATCCCCGTCTTCTTTATCATTAACCACGAAAGGCGTGGTGGATCGGCATTGTATGGTTAGCAGACCTCGATGGTGAAAAGGTCAGTATAGCCTGATGAGATGGCTAAGAGTGAATTCAAGCCATGCTCCTTCCGCAAAGAACCTCATCATCAATACTATCCTCCAAAATGGTGGACGAACTGTGCCAAGGTAACCTAGTACTTTCGATAGAAGTCAAGCACAACCCTGTGGAGGGGGACCAGCGTAAAGGGTTACGTGCATACATTCAAAAAACCCTCGACGTGATCCGTGATACTCTCTTTTGGGAAAGGTACTCATAGTACTACTTTTTACCCCATCCACAATCTTTCCTCACTAACTCAAGGTGCCCCTCTCCTATTAAAGAAATAAACTTCGAGGCATACTCCTAATGACCCCGAACATCGGGAGGTTTTTCTGACGGAAAGTCCCACCTTTAAACAAAATATCCGAAGGTTGGATCGCTTGGCACTAATGGCGCACTACCAACCAGGTAGGAGCCAGAGGCGGAACTCCCTTCTCTTTGCTGAGTGGACCCTCGCGTAACAGCCATGATTGTGGTAAAACCAGGGAATTGGATCGATAATTTGAGCAAGGGCTTTAAATTTGAAATGGTGAAGGATCTAATGCAGGAAAAAAGAACCCTACAAAGGAGGATTATTACTCAGAATAGCGGAATCCTCAAAAGAGGGAAGACAACCCTATATATGGAGAAAGTGGTGACTATCCGCCTGCCTCAAAAGCCAATTGAAAATGCTGACTAAGGCCATTTTTTGCTTGGGGAAGATGTACCAGTGGGATTGCCTTGGATGTTTCATAACCATGTTATGCAATTAACACTTTCATGTGACGCTTCGGGGATCAAAGACCCCCGCACATTACAGGCCTCGAGATGGTACTCGATCTCGAGGAACTCTGTCAAGAAGAGGATATGCTCTAAGGAACCATTAATATCATTACAAGCCTCGAGATGGTACTCGATCTCGAGGACCTCTATCAAGAAGAGGATATGCTCTAAGGAGATATTAATATCACTACAAGCCTCGAGAATGGTACCCGATCTCGAGGACCTTTGTCAAGAAGAAGATAGGGTCTAAGGAGCCATTAATATCATTACAAGCCTCGAAATGGTACCCGATCTCGAGGAACTTTGTCAAGAAGAAGATAGGCTCTAAGGAGCCATTGATATCGTTACAAGCCTCGAGATGGTACCCAATCTCGAGGACCTCTATAAACAAGAAGACAAGCTCTAAAAACCTACTCATATAGGCTTGACCTCGAGGTGGTACCCTACCCCGAGGATTTCTGCTATAGCAAGTGCGGGCTATTTACCCAATCCTCCGTCCCTCGAGCTACCTAAGCTAGAGCCAACTTTCACTCAAAAACTACCAATAAAGCCTTTGGGCTATCTTTTGCCTTCGGATCAAGTTATACGCTCTCTCGGTTATCTCAACCTAGGGGTTATCCGAATTTGGGCGTACCCTCATCTGGGGTCTATCTATAATGCCTTGAGGCTATCTTCACTCTCGGTTCAAGACAAGTTTTCAGGTCGCCCGTGCTCGAACAAGCTTTCGCAAAGGGTCTATTTGCTGAAGCCTAAAGGCTATTTTTAGTCACAGAAGCCCAAGCGAATTATGCCCCCTCAAGGACTATCGACGGGGTCTGAAAGGCTAAGTTTCATTCTGAAAGTTTGAAGCCCTACTATCATTCAATTCGAAGTCGGGGGTCCTGGCAGCCTAAGCTCATATCAATTCAATTCGGGATCAGACTTAGGAACGACAAAGGGATCCACAGGATATCATGTTAACCAATCAAGAATAGGGGAAATACCTACACCCGGACCCGGTATTCAGACCAATCGGTAGAGTCATGCACTCTGATTCTTCATAAATGCAAGTAAAAGGAAATCCGGTATAAATCAGGTACAAAATTAAAGAAACACCTTTTCATTAATAAATGATGATTACAAAAGCCCACGAAGGGTCCTCACACATGATTACAAAAGCCCACGAAGGGTCCTTACACAGAAACAGAGAAGCAAAAGAAAAAAGAAAAAATATATATATTAACTACAAGCCTAATTTGCTTTCGGGGGTACATCCTCGGGGCAGTGTCTTCGAGAACGGTTCCCTTGGGGCCTCCTCTCGATCTTTCAAACATGGAAGATAACAGTGGATGAGGATGAAGAGAAGAAAGGGGTAGAAGGCTGTTAAAGAACGTTTTGAATGATGTTTTGGCTCAAGAAGGCTTCCATTTATAAAAAGGGTGGCAGCGTAATCGACGATGCAATCAATGACTTTGAAAAATGTACCGACGGGCGCAATCAATGCATTTTGGGAACTGGACAGGCGGCGATATTATCACTTTGGAGAATATGAATCGGCGGTACATTGAATGATTCTGGAAGGGTGATCTACAGGATGCCTCAGTTATCACAAAGGCTTACGTCATAAGTATGACATCATCGTGGGAAGTTCGAGGGGATAGATATCAAAGTTGTTTTTTATCGTTTCACTCTAAGAAACACGGGGACTATCTGTACACGGTAAAATCGGAGGGTCCAATTTTTAGTCATTACAATGCTTTATAAGCACATTTACATAGGCTCGAGATACGAGATTAACACCCGAGGGGTTATCGACATCCAGCCTTGAGGCAGTGTAGATTGATAGTTATGGTGAAAAAGTTAGAGGCTCCCAAGGCATGTGACTACAGCTGACCTAGTCTATTTGGCTAGCACTAGCCCGTACCGTGGCATTAAATAGATGTACTAACCATGTATCTTAGTAATAAATGCATTTGTACTATATTGGGATTCCCCCTCATATATAAAGGGGACCATTGTCATTTTGTAAGGGATCTAATACTCAATATTGAATATACAAGAACATTCTCTCTCCTCTCTAACATATTCTCTTGATCTCATTATTTACATTTATTGCTTATATTCATTGTGTTCTATTTACTATTCTTTATTTATTGCTCATTATTGGTCATAGAAGGTTTCCATCAAAGCTGCCATAACTATTAATCCTCCATCGACTGCCCTCGACTGGGCATCCGGTTCGACTTCGAGGCCCCCTGTACGCAAGTTCGAGGCCCCGATCTCCATCCACTTGTTTGATTATTACACTATCTACAGGTTGTTATCTCATTTTCTAATCTCTTACTTAGCATTTATTGCCTAACAACTAGCATAAAAATAGATAACATATTTTTAGAACCACAAAATCAAAAATAATTATAATTACCATTTTCAAGGTAAACATGATCGAGGAACCCTATAATCGTCGTCTTCACCAATCCCTTGCTTGTCCGATTGGGTCGAGGCTGGCAGCGGTGATTACAATTTGGCTTCTTGTTTTGCTTTCAAACCTGAGTCCTTTGTCGATGAGAGTGTTGATATCATAATTACTTCATCGATGGCAAACATCTCCTTTGCGGTGGGTTGCTCCCCCTAAACCGTCTTTATCCCTTCTGGTGTTGGAAATTTTAATACCTGGTAAAGGGTCGAGGGAAAAACCCTCATGTTTTGGATCCATGGCCTCCCGAACAGGGTATTGTACCTCATGTTCCCTTCGATTACATAAAACTTGGTCTCTTGGGTGGTACCAGCTACGTTTACTAGCAACATTATTTCTCCCATAGTAGTATTGCAAGCCATGTTGAATCTTTTTAGTACTCGGGCCACATGTACGATTTGGGCCGAGTTACTCTATGACCCTCGATCGAATGATGTTGGCCGAGCTACCTGGATCAGTTAGCACACGTTTAACTCGAGTTTTATTCATGAGTACAGAAATTACCAGTGCATCATTATGGGGCTGTATGATTCCTTCTGCATCCTCGTTGTTGAAAGATAAAGTTCCTTCTGGTATGTAATCTCGGGTCCATTTTTCCCTTGTGAATGATACTTTGGTGCGCTTTATCATTTGACTTTGAGAAACAACGACCCCTCCAATGATCATATGAATGACGTATGGGGCTTGTCTTGTTCATTTTGTTTATTGGAATCCCTAGTTTTGAAATGATTTTTATCTTGGTCACTCAAAAATTCTCGAAGGTGCCCGTTGTTGAATAACCGGGCTACTTTTTCTCTTAATTGTCGACAATCCTCCATTCTGTGGCCATGTGTGCCATGATATTTGCATATTTGGTTGGGATCCCTTTGTGTTGGATCGGTTTGTAAAGGTCGAGGCCATTTGGTATCTTTTATGCGTCCGATAGTCGATACGATGGTAGCCACATCAATATTATAGTTATACTCTTATAATCGTGGTGCCTCTTTAAGTCTGATCGGTCTATTGAAGCCGTTCTTGCTCATGAGCCCTCGAGAGCTTTGACATCGATCACTTCTCCTTTCATTTCGTGTAGAATTTTTCCCATATCCACTGCTCCTACGATCTCCATTATACAGCTAATATCAATCTCTGTTCGACCTAGGTTCTCGATAAAAATCCCTCTTGATTCTATCAATAGGTCTGATAGTATAAACGTACATAAAAGGAGCCCCAAGTTGATCGTCCTCGGCCCTGATCGTTGATTGATACCGATTATGCACATTGGCCCAAGTAACAGCCGGGTATTCTATCGAATTCTGCTTCAACTTCTATGAAGCCACTAAGCTTCGAGCATTGAGTCTTTGAGTGAAAGCTTGAACAACCCAATCATCAGTGACCACTGGCAAGTCCATCTGTTCCATTTGGAATCGAGATACAATTTCCTTGAGCATTTCATTGTCCTTCTGCCTTACCTTGAAAAGGTCTGACTTCTTGGTTTCGACCTTGATGGCCCCGGCGTGTGCCTTTACGAAAGAATCTGCAAGCATAGCAAAGGAGTCCATAGAATTAGGTGGTAAATTATGGTACCATATCATAGCTCCCTTTGACAAGGTCTCCCCGAAGATCTTTAGCAAGACAGATTCGATCTCATCATCTTCTAGATTGTTCCCTTTGATAGAGCACGTGTAAGAGGTGATGTGCTCGTTCGGATCGGTCGTCCCATTATACTTAGGAATCTCGGGCATGCAAAACTTCTTGGGGATTGGCTTTGGAGCCGCACTCGGGGGGATATGTTTTTGTACAAACTTTTTGGAATCCAGTCCTTTCAATATTGGTGGTGCCCTCGAGATTTGATCGACCCTAGTGTTGTAAGTTTCCACCTTCTTATCGTTTGCCTCGATCTTTTTTTCCCCCGACTCAACTCGCTTTATCAGTTCTTCGAGCATCTTCATGATTTCAGGATTAGTCTTCGACTCTTTCTTTCCTGATTTTCATGAAACCGATTCAACCCTGTGTACAACTTTCCGAGACGGCTCGGGCTCGACCCTGCTTGGTATGTGATTTTGGTTTTGGAGTTGGGTTATTGCTGCCTGCTAAGCCTGCAACATTTCGAGGATCACCCACAGGCTGATCTCACCATCTTCACTACCACGTGCGCTTTGAGCTGCATCGAGCATCCCCACGGATGCTGCCTTCGGGATCGACAACCAAATTTTCGTTGATGGCTACATGTTAATTGACGCTGATTGGATCTATAACCGGAACTCCATCAAGGCCATCTGGGGTTCATCGTTCCCTTGTGCTATGTTAGCATTTTCGCCGTAGTGGCCGAAATCATTGACAATGTCTAGAGATAATGACTGAGAGATTGACATTTTTCTGTCCTGTAATCAAAGATACTTCAAAGAACAAGTGTAAAATAGTGTGTGTCACAAAAGTTTGTACCACGTAATCACTATTATCCTTAGCCCCATGGCGGGCGCCAAACTGTTTACCCTAAAATCAAATAACAATTGAATTTATACGTGGTTTTAAGGATACGTGATATAACTTGGCACAAATTAAGAAGACATATTAATTTTGAAATTGATGATAAAAGAATAAATGCAAACCATACGAATTGAACAGCCTTGGCTCTCAAGTTTAGTCACCCTTGAACCAAAAGATATTTCAACTGACGTATGAATAGAGTAACAAGATAATGAAAGCTAGAAAATGATAGTATATTACTTTGTATTACATAAATATGATGTGTTTTACAAATGATGACACCCCCTTTATATAGTAGTAGAGTCTTACTCTTGATACAATTCTATATGAGGTAATAAATCTCATGATTGGCTAATCAATCGGCCTCTTCTTGATGCGTGCCGGGATTACCGCTGTGATCCTCGCCGGATTGCGGATATTTTGGCTTTCCATTATTTGGCTTGGTAAGTTTCTCTTGATCTTTCTCGGTCTCGATCTTGGCCGATCTCGATCTGGATCGGTCTCTAGGTCACGAGCTTGACGATCTAACTTTGCACCATGGTTTTATATAACACGAGGTCGAACCTTGACCTATCATATCCCAATCTCAATTAGTCACAAAGGGTGAGCCCGGTTTTGACCGTATACAAAGAGTATTACAGAGAAAAGTAGAGAGAGAATTCTTATTGATTTTAGGATGAATTAAAATGGAATAGAATATTTCTATTTATAGTGAAAAAGTTACTTAGTTACTAAGTAGTAAACCCTAAAATCTTCCTAAAATATAGGCATTCACCTTAAATACAATTCTATTTATAACACTCCCCCTTGAATGTCTATTCAACAGATAATGTGCTTCGTTAAAACCTTAACTAAAATAAAACCCAGTGAGAAAAAATTCTAGAGAAGGAAAAAGAGTACACATGTTTAGAAAAATGTATTTTTGTTGCCTCGTTAAAAACCTTGCAAGCAGGGGGACAAAACCTTATAAGAAAAAAAAGTACAACGCGTATTAACTCCCCCTGATGAGAGCATCAATTCATATCTTCGAGTCTTTGCATTCCAATCTTTTGCACCATCTTCAAAAAATTATTGGTATAGATTTGATAAACAAATCAACCATATTAACTTGAATGAATATGTTGCACCTTGAAATCGTCGTTCTTCATAAAGATGTGTTGCCCTCATGTGATCTTGTAGGAATCGTCATTTCAATATCTTTACACAGGGGTAAAGACTTTTAATATCATATTATCATGCTTATAGTTATAGCAAGATACATATGTGCACAAATTGCACTTAGGATGTGGTATTCAAGACCAAAAAATTCTCCAAGAATTGTATATGTCATCGGCATTTTAAATTGTTCATGGATTGTCATATAAGTATATTCAAATAAGTAATACAAATAGACTTTATATTTACATCAAGTTTCATGTCATGCCAGACATATAAGACACATGAAAATGACTGCACACACTATTGACTTTATATTTTCAAGTGTTTGAACTACATGTTCTTTCATATGAAACCAATTCTATTTGAATTTTATCTCTTCCATTTGGTCAATATTTCTGTGGCTATATTCGACAGACTTAAAGATCCTCATCTATACTTGGCGTTATCATAGATGTCATCGACGAATATTTTATATCATTTTTAACCTCCTTTTTTCATAAAGGCATACATAAAGATCTCTTTATTCATATTTTCAGGTACTTGAACCTCTTATGAGATTTTATGAAGTGTTATGTCATGTGATCTTCTAGATCACTTGCCTCCTTATTATGATCATTTTGATCATTTGCTCATCTTCTTTATCAAGAATTTTATTTGAAACCGATTTGTCTATAAGCTTTAAGTGTACCATAGACTTTGTCCTTCTAGGACTTATTTGATAAGAGCATTTGCAGTGAGAATATAGTTACTTTTTTTTTGTCAACAAATGCATCTGGCATGCTTTGCAATATATTACAGATGAATTATCTTTTTATGAACTTCAAGTTCATATTATCTTATTCGAGGATCTAAATGTACAAATGATAATTCATTTCATGTAACTTTTTCTCAATTGTTTATCATGTCTTCCCCTAATGTTAGAAAAACTAACTTGCTTCCTCAACTTTGGAAACCAACCTTTGTGTTTTATAGTGTTAATGAAAATATACACCGCACATCAATAATAATAAGATGGAATTATTTGGTTCCTGACCATGAACCACTTGTAAGGGGAACATGTAATATACTTTCGTATATAACCTATATCAAATTGATATAGAAAACTCTGTTATCATAAGAAGTAGTTTAGATATTAAGTGGAGGCACTCAATAAATTATTTTGCTAAACCAGTTATGATGTAAAACAACTTATTAAGATGAATTGTCTTGAATAGAAAATATGGAAATTATGCTTGAAATTAAATTATTGAGCAAGTTACCTCGCAAATATCAGGTTGCGGGTTAATAATAATCGCACATGTAACCATTTTATAAATGCATCTTATGTGGTATACATGGTAGGTGAATGGGCTCATATTCACCTTTGATATTTTCAGCACTCATGAGATTTAATCCCATGTCTAGTTGGTCTATTAATTAATGAGAATAAGCAACATAAGAGAATTCATGAAGAACTTTCTAGTTCTTTAATATTTACACATGTGAATTCTCTTTTATTTTTTCACATCATACTTAAATTGATATGGTTAAACTAGTTATGCCAACTGGATAAATTATTAATACTGATAAACTTCAGGTTTACACCATGACGTGTGCAATTATCAATAATCATCAAGTTTATTATGATATAGGTATTTATATTAATAAATTTCTATTTTATTATGGCATTCTTTTTGTAATGACCCGACCGGTCGTTTTGAGCATTTGCACTTTGCTCGCCAGTTCTCGGGCATGACTAGCCCCGTATGATGTATTATGACTTATGTAAATCATCAGTTTTGGTTTTTAGGATAATCAGAATAGATTTGGAAGAACAATTCTCAACTTGAATCTTTAACTCTGAAAGGTTTGACCAAGTTTTGACATTTTAGTATTCAATCTTAGATTTAGATTTTTATGATTTGGTTAGATCCGTTAGGTAATTTTGGACTTGGGAGCGCATCCGGAATGTGTTTTGGAGGTCCGTGGTAGATTTAGGCTTGAATTGGCGAAATTAGAAATTTAGTGTTTTCTGATCGGTAGTGGAAATCTTGATATAGAGGTCGGATTGGAATTCCGGAAATTGGAGTAGGTTTGTTGTTCCATTTGGGATGTGTGTGCAAAATTTCAAGTCATTCGGAGGTGATTTGATAGGTTTCGACGTCATTTGTGGAATTTGAAAGTTTATAAGTTCTTACGCTTGAATCTGAGGTTGATTCGGTGTTTTGGTATTGTTTTGAGTGATTCAAAGGCTAGACTTAGTTTAAATGATGTAATGGGATGTGTTGTCATGTTTGGTTGAGGTCCCGGGAGCCTTGGGTGAGCTTCGGGTGGTTAACGTATCATTTTGGACTTTGGAAAGGTAGCAGATTTTCTGGTATTTTTGTTGCAGAGATTTTTTCTTCGCGTTCACGAAGGTGTGGCCAGTGGAAGGATTGCAAACGCAAGGAGTTGAACGCGTTCGTGAAGAGGAAAGATGGAACAGCTGGACCCCAAGGATTTCTTCTACGTGTTCACGAAGGGTTTGGCAGGTGAAGCTACGCGTTCGTGAGAGGGTACTCGCATTCACGAAAGAGGAAATTTGAGCAATGGATTTTGTGCTTCACGAACGCGAGGCTTTGACCGCGTTCGCGAAGAAGGGCGCAACTGGGCAGAATGTTTAAGTTAAAAATCGAGGGTTATGGTCCATAATCTCAAAATTCATTAGAGAGCTCGGGAGAAGGCGATTTTGGAGGGGATTTTTAGAGGATTGATTGGGGTAAGTGTTCTTCACCAAATTTGATTAAATTCCATGATTATGTCTTGATTTTTATCATTTAATTTGGGAATTTGGGGTGAAATTTGGGGAAAATAGAAGAAAATTTGGAGAGTTGAATTGGGGATTTGAGGGGCCATTTGAGGTCCGATTTTAATGTTCTTGGTATGTATAAACTCGTGGGAGGTTGAGGATTCTTGTGATGTGATTTTTATCGAATTTCGAGACATGGTCCCGGGGGTCGTGTTTGAGCAAATTTTGAGATTTTTAAGTTAATTTGATAGTTTTCGTATGGGTTTCATATCGTTCGCGTATATTGATGATAATATACTGATTTTGGTTAGATTCGGGGCATTTGGAGGCCGAATAGAGAGGTAAGGGCGTCGCGGGCTAGAGTTTGGCTTGTCTTGAGGTAAGTAACGCTTCCAAACTTGGTTTTGAGGGTTCGAAACCACGAACTATGTGTTCTATGATTAATATTAAGGTGACACTAATGCCAAGTGACAGGCGTGTGGGCATGCACCGTGAGAATTGCGGCCTGGATCATTCTATGGCACCGCTGACTTGCTCTTTCTTGCTAATATCTATGTTGTGATCATATGACTAAGTTAATGAGTTGTAAATCATGCTAAATATCATGTTAGGGCTTTGCGCCGATACTGTTGGGACCCGAGAGGTCGTTTATTGCTGTCACATCATACATTCATTGATATTCTGTACTCAGTCTTGCTCATGCATATCATATCATGTCTCAGTCTCAGTTATTATTATTTGGCACATCATATCATTATTTCGGGCTAGTTTCATGACATTG
The DNA here is from genome assembly GCF_000715075.1 of Nicotiana tabacum. Lineage (NCBI taxonomy): Eukaryota > Viridiplantae > Streptophyta > Magnoliopsida > Solanales > Solanaceae > Nicotiana > Nicotiana tabacum. Next base: position 53,359,788 of record NC_134089.1, on the reverse strand, counting down.
TGAGCCCGTGTGTGTGAGGTTGGAGAGTGATGACTGAGTGAGACCGAGAGCCTGATTGTGAGTAATAGTTATGGGATCGGGCTGCACGTCATAGCAGATTATTGATATATGCCTTCGTTGGCTTGGGATAGCGCTTGGGCTATAGGAGCCCCTCCGGAGTCTATAACACACCTCAGTGAGCGTGGTTGATTATATTTAGGGATGGATCTTCCCTTGATATAGAGATGGATCTTCTCCATGAGGCTGGTTGGCCAATTCCTCGGTACTGGAGACCGATGGTCTGTGATGTGTATATATTCCGGGATGGATCTTGATGTGTATATATTCCGGGATGGATCTTTCCTGGGCCCTGTGAGCCATATACAATACCGAGTGATTATGAGGTTGTTATAATTACTATTATCTGGAGATGGATCTTCTCTATAAGCCGGATTGGCCTTCCTCAGTATTGAGTGACTACTGACAGAGACGTATATATTCCGGGATGGATCTTCCCTGGGCTTGTAAGCACGTGATTTTTGCCCTATGAAAGAATTACTCCCAAAAAAAATTCAAAAAAAAATAATTTTCCTTGGTGTGCAATTTTGAGAATTTTTGTGACATTTTTGGATAATTATTTGTATTTGTCTGTGCATGTTTATTTGTTAAATTAATAAAAAATACAAAAAAATATGTCGCATTTTGCATGTAGGATTTAATTCTACAATTGTTACTAATTAAGTTTGTTTTTACAAAAATTGAAAATTACAAAAATAGGCATTTTTTGCATTTTTAGCATTTAATGTCCAAATGTACAATTTTATGCTTAATTATTACTTAATTGTGCGTTAATTGTTATTGGGAGTTAATTTGCGCTTTTATAACTTAATAATAATTTAAGGATTTTTAGAATTTAGTTTTAGAAAAATAAAAGAAGAAAAGAGAGCAAAAATATAAAGAAAATCGGAATTGGACTCTTCTTCAAATTCAAGCCACAAGCCCAAAAAATATCCAACCTTCCCCATGACCCGGTCCATTTTGAACCAGGTCGACCCAGTCCATAACCTAAATACCCAACACCCCATATCTTACATTTGACAAAAACAAACAAAGAAAAAAGAAAACAAAACCCTAAAACCTAAGAAAACCCATCAGCCCCCCTTTCTTCTTCTCCAAAATCCCAAACACCCCAAGCAACCATGGCTTCCCCCCCCCCCGTTGCTGCTACCCTGCTGCCAAACGTCGACCACCCTCACACGACCTCCCTCTCCTCATCTTCTTCATCACACAGCCCAAGCCATGAACGACCCCTCCAAGCTCTAGCTTCGAACAGAACCTCGCCATGAACGACCCCTTATTCCAGCTCCTCCGTCCAGCTCGAACGCATAGTACTCACGACCACTGGATCAACACCACGACCACGTCACACAGCCCTGCCATGGACGACCACAAGTTCGTCGACGTGAGCTGCTTCTGCGCGCAGTGTCGACGCGTGCGTTTCGTCGTCTCCAAACGACCAGCAGCAACCAGCCCGTCGTCTCTAAGCTTTACCATCATCGCCATCACTGCTTCTGCTACGCGGCTGCTTCATCTTCTTCGTCATGCTGCTGCTTCACCAACGACCATCGAACTCAAACTCAAAACCACCATCCATGGCAGCCCTCACGTCAAGCTCAGGAAGAATCGCCATGGCTGCTGCTGGATACTGCTGCATCGCCATCCACTGTCGTCGTTGTTGTTGCTGTTACTGTTGCCTCACCTTCGTCTTCTTCACTTCTGCTTCACGTACAAAACCAACCGCACCTGCTGTTTTGCTGCCACCATTTCGTTATTCGAGTTTTGGTCGATGTTGTCGATCGTTGTTTTGAGTTCGTCAAGGTTAAAAGAAAGGTGAGTTCGTCGTTGAATTCAAGATCCGTTAAGTCGTTGGCAGTCTTGGTGCAATAATCGTTTCTGGACAGATTTTTTTTGTTCAAATTTATCGTTGTTCCGCTCCGGTTAGTTGTTTAACCAATTCGTGTTTATCGTTTTTCTTATTTTTCTTCAGTTTGTTTCATGTTTGTTTTATTTTTCTTGTTTATTTTAGGTAGAAATTGTTAGTAGTTATAATGTTTTAGTTTTAAGTTGAAGTTCAATGAATTTTGTCTTTAGTTTGTTCTGTTAATTTTAATAGGATTTAGTATAGAAGAGTGTTAGTTTAAATCGTTTGAATCCGTCATGTTTTGTTGTTTAAAATAGATTTAATTCATGTTCATCTTTGTTTGAAGTTCGTTTTTAATCCAGTGATTTAATGTGAGTTTATGTTTTGGTTTTTGACTTGTTTGATTTAGTTTGAATCATGTATTTTGTTGTTGATATTGTTGTCTCTTTGCTCATTCATTTTTGGTCTAAGTTAACCAGGATTGCTTCTCAATATGGTTAACTTATTCCCATTAATTTGAAGCTGTATGATTCAATCCGTGTTCATGAGATTTGTTGTTGAATTTGTTTAGAAATTGGTCATATTTGTTGTATTTTGGTTGAGATTGATTAGGTGATTTGGTTATAGCTGATGGGGGTAGTTTGGAAAATTTCAGTACGTTCAGGGGTAAAATGGTAATTGCAGTAAGGTCGGAGGGGTATTTTTGGAATTGAACATTTGAACAATTATTTAAGTTAAGCATGGGGGACAAGATTTAATGGGGTGGGGTTTTGATATAATTGTTTAATATAATGGGGGACAAGACATAATGTAGTGGGGTGAGAATAATGTAATTATTTATGTTAAGCATGGGGGACAAGATGTAATGGGTTGGGGTTGATATAATTGTTTAATATAGTGGGGGACAAGACATAATGTAGTGGGGTGGGAATAATGTAATTATTTATGTTAACCATGAGGGACAGGGGTTTAAAATAAAGAAAACATTAAGTAGTGGGGACAAAGCATGCAATTGAGGAAATATTTGGGGTTGGGGATTCAAGACTAGAGTCTTGTTATAAATAGAGTCATTTTTGACACATTCAAAGAGAACTAAGACTTGAGAGAAAAAACTTAGACTGAACTTGAAAGATTTTTGAGGATTATTTTGAGAGAGGAAGACATTCCGAAAATCTCAAGAGTGTTAGAGAGTTAAAAAAAAACAAAGGGAGAAGCGAGTTTAGTTTCGGATTTAATACACGCGTGGTTTGTTGCTGTTTAGTTTGCTTACAAACTTTTGGGTTTATTCTATTGAGTTGTTCGGTTTTTCCTCAAAGTTTTCTGGGCCTTGAATCTGATTCGAATTTGTTGCTGTTGGGTTGCTGTTGTTGCTGTGTATTTACACTACTGCTGCTTCTACTGATCTTCATCTTCTTTCCTTGCTTTCCCAAATACCAGGTACACAAACTGATACACTGGTTCATCTTGTAAGCCACTCGAGGCATGAATGCAAAAAATGAGAACGATTTGAAGTTGTAATTTAATGTAGTCTTTTCTTTCTTTTACTGTCTGTATGTAGAATGTTCTATGCGTTGCCATGTAAACTCCTTAAACAACTCACTTTCGAAACTTAACTATAATAACTCGAAAGTATGTAAATAAAGTAGGACCTTATCTTCATTTATTTTAGAAAAAAATAGAAAATGTAGTCATGCTAAGATTATCCTTTTAAAAATAATGAGACGAGCCTCGCCAAATAAAAAATGCAAATCGCGGGGCCCTCAATAATTGGTCATAATAAATACTTAGAATTTGGGATGGACTGTTTAGTGAATGTCACTGTCTTCCCCAAAGATAATAACGCGTTAGACTCTTTAGGCGCGACTTAATTAAATTACATTTTTAAATTCGGGTGCGCATTTATGTGACCCAAATTCAAATCTCGACGGAGTCGGAATGTATCAACAACCACGGGTGCATTGATTGTGACGTGGTTCGAGATGCATTTTCACGACGTTGCAATTCTATAAAAAATAATAATAATAAAAGCGACTTAAACTTAATAAAAGCACATAAGTAATAACATGTATTAAATCAGATATTTAGCCATTATAACAATTTAAGCGACCGTGCTAGAACCACGGGATTCGAGGGTGCCTAACACCTTCCCTCGGGTCAACAGAATTCCTTACTTAGAATTTCTGGTTCGCAGACTTCATTTGGAAAGTCGAAAATTTCCTCGATTTGGGATTCAAGATAAATCGGTGACTTGGGACACCAAAAGCCAAACCTTTCCCAAGTGGCGACTCTAAAATAAATAAATAATCCCATTTTCGAATATTGTCACTTAAATTGGAAAAACTCCCTCGTACATTTATCCGTTTGGGTAGCCGCGCAAAAAGGAGGTGTGACAGCTCTGGCGACTCTGCTGGGGATGTAACACAGAACCTTTGGTTCAGGGTTCAAGAATTCGAGCTTAGAATAATTGTTATATTTGGCTTTATTATCTGATCTTTATTACATGTTTTGGCATAACGTGCTAAATGTTGTCTTTTACCGCTTTGATATTATCTGAACTGTATATAAACTGTGCCGAAACCTTTCTCTTCTTACCTCCGGGGAGAAGCTCGCTGGTCGAGACTCCCTATTTTGTTAGTGTCAATACCTGAAATAAGAAAGAGGTCGGAGAAGTTACAAAGCCGGACGATCTCGCGGGTCCCCGGTACGTAGCCCCCTCCTCGACTCGAGTTGTCCGCTCGGGTACACAGTCTAGAACATATACCGAGGTTATAAATCTAGTATAACGAGACCTCATGCCGGATCCCTAGTAGGAACGCTTATTTGCATCATGTTGCATTTGACATAGGGGACTCAATATAGGGGTTGAGTCCGTCTAGGACAGGCAACCTGAAATGAAAAGACCATCCTGCTGCATCCCGTTGGTTTTGCGCATTTATTTGCTTCAGTTCTGCATGCTGACCGGTTTCTAAAAAAAAAATTTAAAAAAAAAAAGAAAATAACAGCGTAGGGAGATAATTACTTATTTTTGGAAAAATAAAACCAATGTCCAAGTAGTGTCAAAACCTCGCCAGAATTTTCTTTAAAAAAAATGAAAACAAAATTTGTCTTTTAGTTTGATTTATTAAAAAAAATATAAAAAAAAAATTCCTTTTAATCACTTTCAAAATACAAAAAATATATATATATTTATTTAAAAGTAAAAAAAGAAGGGAAAATTCAAAATTCAAAAAAAATGTTGTTTCTTTTATAGTATCTCTTTTATAAATTCAGACTAATAGTCCAAATACTTCCACAAAAGATTTTTCGAAATTTCAAAAAAAAAGGTAAAAAAAAAAAGTTCAAAGAAAAAATATTTCTTTAGTCTTCATCTCTTTTCAAAAATAAAAATAAACAAACAAAAACAAAACAAAATATAAAAATTCAGAAAAAAATATTTTCTCCTTTTCTTTAAAAGATTGTATTCAGAAGGGGTTTAGTTTATTTCCTCTACGCCTGATCGGACCGAACAACGCGGGTTTGATTCTCACCGGATGTGAGATACGTAGACAAACCTCATCGGTTCCGACCCCAATTTTCAAAAAAATCCAAAAAAAATATTTTTCATTAGTTCCTTCTTTAGAAATCTTTCCTTAGAAAATTCAAAAAAAAAAAAGAAGTTTTCAAAACTCAAAAAAAAAAGGTAGTTTCCTTCTTTCTCAAGTATTTCATAAGGAAAAAGAAATAAAAGAAAAAAATAATAATAAAAGAAATAAAAAATCAAAATCCAAAATACGGGTTTCCTTTATTTTGAAGTATTTTTCCAAAAAATCAAAAAAAATCCAAAGAAAAAAAATATATATTCGTTTCCTTCTTTAGAAGTCTTTCTTTCATATTTTAAAGACTTTTCTTCTTGAAAAGTATTTCTTTCGTAAATGTCATAGAATTAAAAAATTAAAGTCCCAAAATATTTTCATTTTTCTTTAGAAGTACTTTTGTAATTTATTTTTTTAAGAAAAAAAAACTCGAAAATCCAAAATATTTTCTTAAAAGTGCCTATTTCGAAAATTAAGAGACGACGGCCAAAATCCAAAGAAAATATTTTCTTTCTTATTTAGGAAAAGAGAGAACAAATGAAAATTCAAAAAAAAAATATTTTTTTTTTACTTTTAAAATTCTCAAAGTTCCAATCAAAAAGAAAAAGAATTGTTTTTTTAGAAGTCTTTCTTTCAAAATAAAAATAGAGTCAAGTAAAAAATATATCCTTTTCTTCTTTTAAAGCATTGTTTTTAGTAAAATCCAAAAGAAACAACAATCCAAAAAAAAACCTCTATTCTTTTAAAGCATTTTTTTTAAAAAAATTAAATATTCCAAAAAAAAAGGAAGAGTTAGTTTACTTACTCTATTCACGATCGCCCGAACTACGCCGGTTTGATTCTCACAGGGTATGAGATACGTAGGCAACCCTCATCGGGTCCAACCTCCCATTTTTAGAAATAGCCAAAATGTTAGAATTTTAATTTCGTCATAAATGAGTCGGGTGATGCCGTTTTGTCAAGAATAGCCGAATGTTCCCGAAAGGGACGCCGAAAGGCTGACTTTGTATAAACTGCTATTTTTGGTCATTTTTTTGACCAAATTGCCCAATGGCCTTAGGATCCTCGTCCCCGAGGCTCTGTGAGGCCGTGTTCCCCATGTCGGGTCACTACTCTGAAAAAAGAGAGTCATAAATAAATCAAGTGACTGTTTTGTCAAAAATAGCCAAATGTTCCCGAAAGGGACGACGGGAGGCTTACTTTGCATAAACGGCCACTTTCGATCATCCTTTAGAGTTTGGGTCAATTAGCCTGCACAACCTTAAAATCTTCATCCCCGAAGTGCTGAAAGGCCGTGTTCGAAGATCGGATCTCTCTTTCCCAAAAAATAGTCAAATCATTTTTCGAGTCAAACCATTTTTTGTTTAAATCACCTTAATAAATGTGCAGGATGAACACAATGCAAAATGAACACTTGTTTCTTTATTTTTTGCACTTGTTTGTTCCAAACCACGCAAGATCTGATTCATGCGGGGTCATGATACATAGGCAATCTCCATCGGATTCGATCATAGCTATAAAATAAATTGAGTGAAAAAATAAACTGAAAGAAAAGGAGAAAGAAAATTGAGTGAAAAAGAGAAAAGAAAAAATAGAAAAAAAGGAAAAAGAGTGACAAAATAAAAATAAAAATAAAGAAAAAAAGAGAGTGCAAAAAATAAAAGAGCGGCAAAAACAAGATCAAGAGTGGTTAAAGAGAGGCAGGAATAAAAGAAAAGAGGTACATAGTGAAGAGGGCTAGTTTAAGGCCGGGATGAAACATGCAACTCGTTCAAACACATGGTAAAAGCGTTTAACTGTTTAGGTGCATTGCATCCCAACGTGCGATTTCCTATATGTTAAATGCCTCAAAACTAACAAGGTTGTGTGTGTGAGTAAATTAGCCAAGTTCTGTTCAGGTGATTGGTTTTGTTGGTATGCGGTGATGAACATACAGCCTTGCACGCGGCCACAACATTATACACAAAACTGAGCTCCACCTCCCAGAAATGCCCATCCTTACCAAATTCCATATAGTCCCCAATCAAATGTTCCTCAGTACAATCCTCACCCAAGAGAGTCTTTCAAAAGGAATCAGTTCACCCCTATTGGTGAATCATACTCAGGCTTGTTCCAAAAGCTAGTCAGGCGAAGTCTGCAGCAGCTAGGGGCCCTAAATCGGCCAAACACCGAGTCCCCCCTCCCCGCATCGAGCTGATACTAGATGTGAATACCACTCTGGAGCAGTGGGGCACGGTACAAAGGACTGTTGGTCATTGGACCCTCAAAATGGCAGTTGAAGGCTTGATTGAAGCTGAAAGAATCGTTCTCCAGGACGAAAAGGTTCCTAATATGATGAACATTCCCCTGTCTACTCTCACAAACGGGCCAATAGACGGAATGATCTGTGAAGCTGAGGAATTTGATCCGGCACTGAAGGCTATTGCATCCATTGCCGAGACAGAAGAAAAGCCAAAAAACGATTGCTAAGCCTGAAAGTTCCCCATCAGACGGGAGTCTCGGTAGCCAGTCTTGCTATCCTTTCTGCATCTGGATTATCTCGGGGTGTGATCCAGATGTTTTACTTTATTGTCTTACTTTCCGATGTAAAGCCTTCTATCTTCAAAAATTAAAAAAAAAAAGAAAAAAAATCAAAAAAATCAAATGAAATTGATATTTCATTTTCCCGGAATGTCTCTTTTCTTAAATCTTGTCAATTTTCTCATTCTCTTTTAGTTCTGTTAAATGCAGATTTCAATAATATGACATGCTTGCGGACTTCATGCCCGGATCTTAAAACTCTGTCAGACCTCGAAAGAATGAATCAAGAATTGGGTTGCAATGAAGAATACGTTTAAGAAAATAAAACAAAGAGTTAGAAAAGTTGAAAGAAAATTTCGTCCAGATTGGAAAGGTACATACATTGCAACAAGAGTACTGCCAAAAGAGTGCTTTGTACTTGGGACACATCGAAGGAAATACCCTTGAAATAACTGTCAATGCAAATGCAGTGAAAAGGTACTATGTTGGATCCTACATATAGTTCTAATATTTTTCGGTTGAGATGACGAAGGCTTTCATTCTCGCTACCCAAACACTATCAACCCTTTGCAAACCCATTTGAGCTGGTTACTCTTCTTTGATTACCCTCTTTGGAACCAGAAAGTATTATTGAAAAATAAAATAAAATAAAAAAGAAAGAAATTGAAATGAAAAAGAAAAATGATGAAAAAAAAACGAAAGGGAAGAAGAAAGTGAAAAACAAAAGCAAATCAGAAAAAAAAAATCCAAAAACAAATGATTGGCCTGAACTACGTTTGACTTGAGTCCGAAAGGATACGTAGGCAACCTCTCCTTGGGGTTTAGTCACACCAAAATAAAAATCCAAAGTCCCCCAAAAGTGAAACTGGGGCAGAATTTATAACGGTTCAGCAATGATCCCGCCCAAAAGGTTCCAAAGTTGTAGTTCAATCCAAATTCTTTTCATCCCAAACCTTGTTCAAGTCCTTCTGATCAATCGGCAAAGCGGTTCAAAATGGGAGGATGGAGTTATTTGGGTCTGATACAACAAAATGAGAGGAATAAAATGAGAGAGCTTTATTGGTGAAAACCCACACGGGCACTGTAAGGCGACGGTAAGCAGAGGAAATCAAATGAGAGTCTTTTTAGTGAAAACCCACAAGGGCACTATAAGGAGATGGTAAGAAATGAGATGAAAAATGCCCGCTCGTGAAAACCCACAAAGGGCGCCCATGATCGAAAATAAGATCCTCACAGCCATCGGCATCAACAAAGTCCTGGCAAGGTTCCTCGGTATTCAAGGCAAAGTTGTAATGAATTTTTGAGAGTCAAACGGTTTACACAGATCAGACATCCAGTCCAAAAGGCATGTCATGTTCATTGAAGTCCGCATGTACTCCAGATAAGTCCTTCTCTACTTTCCCCGAAAGGGACACTTCTAGTTTTAAACTCATTCTCGATTCAATTATTTGTTTCTCTTTGGATCCTTTTTAGTCTAACACTCTTCCAAAACCAAGACAAAGAAAGGATGGCAAGACTGATTTACAGGGCTTTCATTTGATACACGCTAATGTGCAAAAGGCACCCAGCCTCAGCAGGTGCATCAAGTCGACCTCGACTGGCCATGGCGGCCGATGCTCAGGAATCAACACTCTTGGAAGGAGAAGATAGAATTAAAGCGCCTATAAAGGCAATTGAAGTTGAAAAAGTTGAGTTTCACATGGCTAATCGCCTCAGCGAAGTTGAAGAAACCAAGGTACCCCCAAATACTCTAAAATTGAAGTTGGAAGAAAGAAGACAGAAAAGAAAGGCCTACAAAGGCAAAATAAAGTTGGAAAGGTTAAGTCCCACGCGATTAGCCACTGCATTTAGGTTTGAGGATCAAAAATCCCTGATGCTCCGAAAAAAGAAAAAAAAAACAAAAAGAAAAAAAAATGATTGGCCTGAACTAAGTTTGACTTGATTCCGAAAGGATACGTAGGCAGCCTCTCTCTGAGGTTCAGTCACACCAAAAGAAAAATCCCAATTCCTCCAAAGATTGAAATTGGAGCAGATGATATAATGGTTCGGCCATGAGACCGCCGAAAAGGTTCCAAAGTTGTAGTTCCGCCCAAAATCATTTTACCCCAAAGACCTTGTCCAAGTCATTCTGATCAATTGGCAAAGACAGGAAAGTGGAAAACGTCATTGTTGGAATCTGATACAAGTCAAATTGAGAGAAATAAAATGAGAGAGTCTTATCGGTGAAAATCTTCAGGCACCATGAGGCGACGGGAGTAGAGAAATCAAAAATGAGAGAGTCCTCTTGGTGAAAACTCGTAAAGAGCACTATCGGGCGACGGTAAGAAGAGAAATAAGAGAGGTCGATTAGCGAAAACCCTCAAAGGCGTTGTCGGCCGAAAAGAGGATACTTCATCACTAAAAGTCCTGGCAAGGTTCTCTGGTTTGGAAACACGGATCAATAGGTTCATGAGAAGTTGGAGTTTGGTGCGGGTCGGGCATCCAGTCCAAGAAGCATGTCATGTCAGTTTGAAGCCAGCATGCACCCCAGATAAGTCCTTCTTTTCCACCGAAAAGGACGCTTCTCTTTAAACTCATATGCTTGCCTTTTGCATAGTTTTCTTTGAATCCCTTTCGGTTTAACTCTGATTCCGTAACAATTACAAAGAAAAGGTGGCAGGACCGGTTTCATAGGGGCCCGCCTGGCAAGAGTCAAAGAAAATACCCAGCCTCAGTGATGCGTCAGTCCAATCCCGACTGATCATGATGTTTGATTACCTCTAAATCCCCAAGCAGAGTGAGATGGAAGAACCAAAGCCTTACACGGGCGAATCATCATGAAATCCTGAAATCTGAGTCTTATCAGTTTGAAAAGGGGTCGCCTTTGAAGCCAATCAATGGCGAAGTTTCTCAACAGAAATGAGGCTGGGACCAAGAAAAATAATGAAGGCCACAAAACCGACCACAGTTTCAAACTAACAATTGTTCTTTGTTTGAAAAATTGAAACAGGTGCAATCCAAAGCAACTGTGCAAGAAGCAGATGCAACCAAAAGAAAAAAAATGCACAAACCGCACAAGAAGCAGGTGCAACCATGCAAAAGGCAGGTGCAGCCAAAAGGAAATGCGCAAGGGTTAGAAATAGATATGCTGCAATAATCAACCCAAAAGGGAAGTCCCCTCCCAATTCTTTCCTGCATTTTTACTCATTTTTCTTAAAAAGGGTCCCATTCCCTAGTTGATTCCCGGCATAACCCGTGGGCCTCCCTGGCATCACCCAGAGACCTTTTTCCTTTTTTCCGGCATAACCCGATGACTTCCCCGGCATAACCCGAGGACTCTTTCCCTTTTACGGCATAACCCGATGACTTCCCCGGCATAACCCGAGGACTCATTCCCTTTTCGGCATAACCCGATGACTCCCCGACATAACCCGAGGACTCTTTCCCTTTTTCGGCATAACCCGATGACTTCTCCGGCATAACTCGAGGACTCTTTCCCTTTTCCGGCATAACCCGATGACTTCCCCGGCATAACCCGAGGACTCTTTCCCTTTTTCCGGCATAACCCGATGACTTCCCCGGCATAAACCGAGGACTCTTTCCCTTTTCGGCATAACCCGATGACTCCCCGGCATAACCCGAGGACTCTTTCCCTTTTTTGGCATAACCCGATGACTTCCCCGGCATAACCCGATGAATCTTCCCGGCATAACCCGATGAATCTTCCCGGCATAACCCGATGATTTTCCCGGCATAACTCGATGATTCCTCCCGGCATAACCCGTTGGACCTTTTCCGGCATAACCCGATGACCCACCGGCATAACCCGAGAACTCTTTCCCTATTCCGGCATAACCCGATGAATCTTCCCGACATAACCCGCGGACCTTTTCCGACATAACCCGGACAATTTCCAGCATAACCTGGCAATCCTCCCAATTTAGGGCTCTGATCCCTAAGTTGAGCAAGTTTCCTTTAGCCAGCAATAGGGCTCCAATCCCTGAGTTGAGCAATTTTCTTTAAGCCGACATTAGGGCTCCAACCCCTGAGTTGCGCATTTCTACCTTTTGCGACATTAGGGCTCCAATCCCTGAGTTGCGTCTTTTAGACTAGAGGTTTCTAATTCCCTCATCAATCCTGTGGATTTTTATGGCAATTAACTCACGAAATTTTCCTAGTGAAACTAGGGCAGAAAATTTTGTTCGCTTGTTTTGTTGTTTTAACAGGTTTGACCTCGAGGCACATGGATCGAGATGACCTACGGTTTGAGTCTCAATCCAGAATAAGGAAAAGAAGAAAAGAACAAAAAGAAGATGTTCCCAAATATCGGAACAGACGAAGGGCAGGTCGCTCAAAATTTGATCGAAATTCCCGAGTTCCGCCCATCCCGTTCCACTCAATATTGCAGAAATAAACAAGCGCCTACAATTTGTGAGCATCAAGATTCGGATCGAAGTCTACAAGCAGAATCAGCTAAGACCCAAGATCAAGTTGCAAAAGAATTATAGATAGGAATCTTGTAACTAGCAGTTGACAGGCATAAGTAGTTAGTTCAGTTTCAATTTTTCCTTTGGTTGTAATAAGGCGGTCATTAAAGCAGCAGTGGCAACAGCAACAGCAGTAACAGCAAGCATTGCAATCCCATGGTAGTCTCAGCTACCGAAATTTCCCGAACTACATTAACCTGATTCCCCTTTAGCCAAAGATATGTAGGAAACCTTTGAAGCAAAGGTTCGGTTAAATCTTTTTAAAAAACAATGCTTCACACGGAGTACTCGGATGGGCAAAAATCGCTCACTTTATCTTTGCACGAAAACCCTTCGTGTCTTCGGGCAAAGAGGGGCAGCTGTAAGCACGTGATTTTTGCCCTATGAAAGAATTACTCCCAAAAAAAATTCAAAATAAAATGATTTTCCTTGGTGTGCAATTTTGAGAATTTTTGTGACATTTTTGGATAATTATTTGTATTTGTCTGTGCATGTTTATTTGTTAAATTAATAAAAAATACAAAAAAATATGTCGCATTTTGCATGTAGGATTTAATTCTACAATTGTTACTAATTAAGTTTGTTTTTATAAAAATTGAAAATTACAAAAATAGGCATCTTTTGCATTTTTAGCATTTAATGTCCAAATGTACAATTTTATGCTTAATTATTACTTAATTGTGCGTTAATTGTTATTGGGAGTTAATTTGCGCTTTTATAACTTAATAATAATTTAAGGATTTTTAGAATTTAGTTTTAGAAAAATAAAAGAAGAAAAGAGAGAAAAAATATAAAGAAAATCGGAATTGGACTCTTCTTCAAATTCAAGCCACAAGCCCAAAAAATATCCAACCTTCCCCATGACCCGGTCCATTTTGAACCAGGTCGACCCAGTCCATAACCTAAATACCCAACACCCCATATCTTACATTTGACAAAAACAAACAAAGAAAAAAGAAAACAAAACCCTAAAACCAAAGAAAACCCATCCGCCCCCCTCTCTTCTTCTCCAAAATCCCAAACACCCCAAGCAACCATGGCTTCCCCCCCCCCGCTTACCCCCCGTTGCTGCTACCCTACTGCCCAACGTCGACCACCCTTACATGACCTCCCCCTCCTCATCTTCTTCATCACACAGCCCAAGCCATGAACGACCCCTCCAAGCTCTAGCTTCGAACAGAACCTCGCCATGAACGACCCCTCCTTCCAGCTCCTCCGTCCAGCTCGAACGCATAGTCCTCATGACCACTGGATCAACACCACGACCACGTTGCACAGCCCTGCCATGGACGACCACAAGTTCGTCGACGTGAGCTGCTTCTGCGCGCAGTGTCGATGCGTGCGTTTCGTCATCTCCAAATGACCAGCAGCAACCAGCCCGTCGTCTCTAAGCTTTACCATCATCGCCATCACTGTTTCTGCTACGCGTCTGCTTCATCTTCTTCGTTATGCTACTACTTCACCTATGACCATCGAACTCAAACTCAAAACCACCATCCATGGCAGTCCTCACGTCAAGCTCAGGAAGAATCGCCATGGCTGCTGCTGGATACTGCTGCATCGCCATCCACTGTCGTTGTTGTTGTTGCTGTTACTGTTGCCTCACCTTCATCTTCTTCACTTCTACTTCACGTACAAAACCAGTCGCACCTGCTGTTTTGCTGCCACCATTTCGTTATTCGAGTTTTGGTCGATATCGTCGATCGTTGTTTTGAGTTCGTCAAGGTTAAAAGAAAGGTGAGTTCGTCGTTGAATTCAAGATCTGTTAAGTCGTTGGCAGTCTTGGTGCGATAATTATTTCCGAACAGATTTGTTTTGTTCAAATTTATCGTCGTTCCGCTGCGGTTAGTTGTTTAACCAATTCGTGTTTATCGTTTTTCTTATTTTTCTTCAGTTTGTTTCATGTTTGTTTTATTTTTCTTGTTTATTTTAGGTAGAAATTGTTAGTAGTTATAATGTTTTAGTTTTAAGTTGAAGTTCAATGAATTTTGTCTTTAGTTTGTTCTGTTAATTTTAAAAGGATTTAGTATAAAAGAGTGTTAGTTTAAATTGTTTGAATCCGTCATGTTTTGTTGTTTAAAATAGATTTAATTCATGTTCATCTTTGTTTGAAGTTCGTTTTTAATCCAGTGATTTAATGTGAGTTTATGTTTTGGTTTTTGACTTGTTTGATTTAGTTTGAATCATGTATTTTGTTGTTGATATTGTTGTCTCTTTGCTCATTCATTTTTGGTCTAAGTTAACCAGGATTGGTTCCCAATATGGTTAACTTATTCCCATTAATTTGAAGCTGTATGATTCAATCTGTGTTCATGAGATTTGTTGTTGAATTTGTTTAGAAATTGGTCATATTTGTTGTATTTTGGTTGAGATTGATTAGGTGATTTGGTTATAGCTGATGGGGGTAGTTTGGTAAATTTCAGTACGTTCATGGGTAAAATGATAATTGCAGTAAGGTCGGAGGGGTATTTTTGGAATTGAACATTTGAACAATTATTTAAGTTAAGCATGAGGGACAAGATGTAATGGGGTGGGTTTTGATATAATTGTTTAATATAATGGGGGACAAGACATAATGTAGTGGGGTGGGAATAATGTAATTATTTATGTTAAGCATGGGGGACAAGATGTAATGGGTTGGGGTTGATATAATTGTTTAATATAGTGGGGGACAAGACATAATATAGTGGGTGGTAATAATGTAATTATTTATGTTAAGCATGGGGGACAAGGGTTTAAAATAAAGAAAACATTAAGTAGTGGGGACAAAGCATGCAATTGAGGGAATATTTGGGGTTGGGAATTCAAGACTAGAGTCTTGTTATAAATAGAGTCATTTTTGACACATTCAAAGAGAACTAAGACTTGAGAGAAAAAACTTAGACTGAACTTGAAAGATTTTTGAGGATTATTTTGAGAGAGGAAGACATTCCGAAAATCTCAAGAGTGTTAGAGAGTTAAAAAAAACAAAGGGAGAAGCGAGTTTAGTTTTGGATTTAATACACGCGTGGTTTGTTGCTATTTAGTTTGCTTACAAACTTTTGGGTTTATTCTATTGAGTTGTTCGGTTTTTCCTCAAAGTTTTCTGGGCCTTGAATCTGATTCGAATTTGTTATTGTTGAGTTGCTGTTGTTGCTGTGTATTTACACTACTGCCGCTTCTACTGATCTTCATCTTCTTTCCTTGCTTTCCCAAATACCAGGTACACAAACTGATACACTGGTTCATCTTGTAAGCCACTCGAGGCATGAATGCAAAAAATGAGAACGATTTGAAGTTGTAATTTAATGTAGTCTTTTCTTTCTTTTACTGTCTGTATGTAGAATGTTCTATGCATTGCCATGTAAACTCCTTAAATAACTCACTTTCGAAACTTAACTATAATAACTCGAAAGTATGTAAATAAAGTAGGACCTTATCTTCATTTATTTTAGAAAAAAAAATAGAAAATGTAGTCATGCTAAGATTATCCTTTTAAAAATAATGAGACGAGCCTCGCCAAATAAAAAATGCAAATTGCGGGGCCCTCAATAATTGGTCATAATAAATACTTAGAATTTGGGATGGACTGTTTAGTGAATGTCACTGCCTTCCCCAAAGATAATAACGCGTTAGACTCTTTAGGCGCGACTTAATTAAATTACATTCTTAAATTCGGGTGCGCATTTATGTGACCCAAATTCAAATCTCGACGGAGTCGGAATGTATCAACAACCACGGGTGCATTGATTGTGACGTGGTTCGAGATGCATTTTCAGGACGTTACAATTTTATAAAAAAATAATAATAATAAAAGCGGCTTAAACTTAATAAAAGCACATAAGTAATAACATGTATTAAATCAGATATTTAGCCATTATAATAATTTAAGCGACCGTGCTAGAACCACGGGATTCGAGGGTGTCTAACACCTTCCCTCGGGTCAACAGAATTCCTTACTTGGAATTTCTGGTTCGCAGACTTCATTTGGAAAGTCGAAAATTTCCTCAATTTGGGATTCAACATAAACCGGTGACTTGGGACACCAAAAGCCAAACCTTTCCCAAGTGGCGACTCTGAAATAAATAAATAATCCCATTTTCGAATATTGTCACTTAAATTGGAAAAACTCCCTCGCACATTTATCCTTTGGGATAGGCGCGCAAAAAGGAGGTGTGACAGGGCTGTATTGATCTATATACAGTATTGAGTGGGCTAGCATTTGAGATTGTGGGCACATGAGGCACTCAGCATGGTGCATTTCATATAGCATGTGCATTGACATGTAGATATAGCAGAGTCATATTTCTTTACCATGTTCATATCTGTTCTATTCACTGTTTTGAACTGCCTATTTAACTGGAAGCATGCCTACGTTTTTGTACGTTATTTCTGTTATTTTTTATAAGGTTGAGTTCGTCACTACCTATCAGTCCAAAGGTTAGACTTGTTACTTACTGAGTTGGTGTACTCATGTTACCCCCTGCACCTCGTGTGCAGATTCAGGCACTTTGGATCCAATAGCAGTGGTTGATCGAGGCTTCTGACTTATGGATTATTGATGTATCTGTACGGCGTTCGCATGCCTCGGCTCTCCATCTTACTTTCCAGTTGTATTTTAGTTGTTCCCTTAGACCTTATATTAGATTATGTATTTCTTTAGACGCTCATACACTCAGTGACACCCCGATTATGGGCTGGATTGTATCTATTCTTGGAATTTCTTATGTTTCAAATAGTTCTTTAATTGTTAAAAGCTTCCGTAAATGTTTTCAAACTTATTAATATGATGTTGATTGTTAAGTTGAGGCTGGCCTATTTCACAATAAAAGCCATCACGACGGGTCGAGTTTTGGGTCGTGACACTTTTATTTGTGTAGTACAAACTGGAGAATAAAGCGGATAGCTTTTTACATACATACAAGTTGTAGTAATACAAGATATTAAATCTTGTTTTATTTATAGTCTCAATATAACGAACCGCTTTCGCGAATACTCTAATTAGAAACTCAATAAGTTTTTTGAGACTTACTACAACACAGTGCCTTATTGATAATCAACTTTATTCCTTCAAAATAATAATATTTGGCTCTTCGAGGGCTCTCAATTAACTTTGTACTACAAATATTCATCAACATCCATATGGTGAATATCTCTTTCAAGGAGAAAGTTATTCCATTAAGGTCATGGTCTAAATCATTATATGTAAGATATATTGCTTCTATTACTTTTCACCTGTAATAATCACATTTTCATAATATTTTGGTATAATCACAATAGGTAAGTGATCAATCACCATTCATGCCATAATAATAAAATTATTTTCTTATTTCATCTCAAATAACTTTCTAGATGTTAGTGTGGTATATCCACTACCACTAGCACGTTCATATTCTTCCAAGAATAAATATGTATTCATAAATCATATGTTGTCACATTCGCATCATGAATGGATCATAATCATCTATATTTGCTTTACAAAATCTCATGTCAAATCGATGAGAAACATCACTTTCACAGAGTGAAGGATTATTTTGAGAATCCTTATAATTCTCATTATCATAACGATGATGATTATAATTTCATCTATTGTCATGCTCACATCCATTGACACTTTCACGGTAATAATTTTGTCTTCTTTCAGATGTGTAACATATTGCTACCGCATTCCCTTAAAGGAACAAAAATGAAGCAAATTCAATGGGACAGTTTTCCACTTCTTGTGCTCATAATCATACATGAATTTGATCATGGCAAGATATAGAAATTGTACCACTTCAGATGGTTATAATTTCTCACAAACTCTATTAAAGTTATAATAAAAATTTATTGTCTTTGCTTATATTTAAACTCAAATTATAGAATTTCAAGAATTTAAATGAGAAAAATAAGGTAAAACTTACCTTAAATTCAGAATTTATTCCTGAAGGAAGTTTATGGATCAATTGACAATCATTATGCTCAATTTTATGTACAAGTTGAGCAACATGCACGTATCCCAAAACCTGATAACCAAAGTAGATGCCTAGTATAGGAATTAATGCATTCACGCAAGAGCCTCACACAAAGTTCTATATCTTCTCTGCACGGGTGGTTTAATTTCTCAAACATTACATAACTAATTAATAGTGTATTTACAAATTAAAACAACCGCCTCTACTCAATTTGTTAGAGTCTCGTATTGATAACGTGTTATAAAATAATAAAAGAAGAAGAGTATTACAGAGAAAAGTAAAGAGACAACTCTTATTGATTTTGGGATGAATAACTATGGAATAGAATCTTTCTATTTATAATGAAAAAGTGACTTACTCACCAAGTAAGCAATCCTAAAATTTATCTAAAATATAGACATTTACCTTAAACAAAATTTCATTTATAAAAGTCTTGCAAATTTGATGCTAGAAAACTTGAAGTAAAGTGAGTTAAAATATTTTGCTTTCTCTATATCTGAATCAAAGGCGAGTCAGTGAGTTTCTGAGTTAACCAAGAACTTTTCTTGATGTGATGTCAGGTGGAGCATATAAAGCTCGAATTTAGTTTAGATCGTTTCCATTAATTAATCCCATTGAATTTTTACTAAATTGGCATTGCTTGTTGCTTAGATATTTGATAACGCAATAAATAAGGTGCGAAAAGTGGAAACAGATTAGATGCGAAAATAAAAAAAAGTATTTTCTCATGTTTATAATTCACAAATGTCACGCTCCGAAATTATAGCGGGACGTAGCACTCAACTCACCTATGTTGTGAAGCTTACTAAAACAAGCATAATACGAACAAGTCTCATATCATAAGTATCAGAAAAACTGCTAACGTAAGTTTAGAAAATAATATTTGAAAGCTAATCTGCCAATAACAGTCATGAGCCTCTAAGGACTAAAACTAAAAGCAATGTCTTTGTGGCATCTCCCCTAGAATGATATAAATATCTAAATAACTGAATGTCTATAGTCAACTGCCACTAGAAGGAATCAACCGATTCTATCTTATATTGAATCCACGAGAAGTCTGGAATCTAGCCACTAGCTTCATCAGTTACACACTCAATGCCCATCACTCGACATGGCATGTCCAAACGAGCTAAGTATCTTCAAGGGTACCCAATAAGTTTTTTTCATCACCCCCTAAGCGGAGAACAACACTTGCTAGACTAAACAGTTATAATAAAGACATAACAGATATAACTTAAGCAATTTAACAACTTAAACATTGAAATCTAAAAGACTAATTGTAACATGAAATCCGAGTTAAGTGCTGATAACTAGATAATAACTGATTTTCTTTATTCAGAAAACTTTATCTAACAAACAATAGCATCTATGAGTATGAGGATTGTTGGCCCTTTTCCGGCTCCTGCAATTTTTCTACTCGAGAAGGTTGGCTACTTCTCCCAAATACATAAATATGAACAAATCATGGCACCTTCAAGTGTAAAGATAATTGTCTCATTCATCAGCCCTATCGGCTTTTACACCTGGGTAGGTTAACCACATCTTCAATCTAAATCTGAACATGAAGCACTTGTAAGTGTGGTGTAGCTAGTGCGGGCCACTGTGACACTCATATCCGGGGAGGTTAGCTACTTCTTTTGTGCCGTATATAATCATGTATATCTAATATGAGCTAGATCGAAATGAATGCAAGTTATATCATAATAATAATAATAATAATAATAATAATAATAATAATAATAATAATAATAATAATAATAATAATAATAATAATATAATAAAATTAAACAATAGCTGTAATTACTTATGATATTCTAAGCTAGTTGAATTATTATGCAAGGAAATTTAATTTTTGTAAGGTAATATGTACCATGAACTATTTGATTCATACCACTTAAGCAGCCGAAAGTCGAGAGTTTTCAAATAGCAATATGAACATTTATATTTAAGAACAATTGGTCATTTTCTTGTAAAGCAATTTTCTTTTTAAGTATTTTAGTTACAGTCATCTTCTTGTCAAGCCCATGACTTAGAGAATGTAAACTCAACTTACCTCTAACTGGAATTTCAACTTTCTCCTTCAACAATCCTCGTAAACCACACTCCAAAAATTAATATTTATGGAATTTAAAACTATTAACTTAATCAATCTCATTCAATTCACCTTCTCTATCACGTTCATATTCAGCCATTAATTGTCTCCCATCACTTTTCACCCATAATTCTCATATGTTTCATAATCTCTGGTCATAATCCGTCGTAAAGTTGCTAACTTTAATACTAGGAAGTAGCGAAGCTTACCTTGAACAATGCCTCCACAATTCCTAAGATTTGGATCTTGAAAACTCTTTGATTATGTGATGACCAATAGGTCGTTTTGAGTACTAACTTTCTTATATGTGTTTTGAGACCTCTCATAGCTTTGTTTCATATTTTATGACTTGTGTGCGTAGTCCGTAATGTTTTTCGGAAAGATTATATGAGAAATTCTAAATAAAATATGATTTTTGCCTTTAAAAACGACAAGAGTTGACCAAGGTAAATATTTTTTTGTAAACGACCTCAGATCGGTATTTTGACTATTCCGGCAGGTTCTTATGATATTTTTGGACTAGTACGCATGTTTGGTTGGGGTCCCGGGTGAACCGAGGCCAATTCAATGCATTATGTGAAACATTGTGTTTTAAACTTAAAAATCTAGAATTTTGATGATCGATTCTTGATATTTGGTGTTATTTTATTGATTTAAAGTAGCAAGCGAGGTTGTATAATGTTATTACACTTTTGCGAATGTACGAATTGGAGACCGAGGGACTCAGGTGAGTTTCAGACAGGTTGCACATGGTTTTGAATAGTTGATACATCAACTGGTGTGGTTGACCTGTTCGTAATGCAAGCCCCACTTTTGCGAAACCAGGCTCGCAAATTCAATGACCGGGAAGGGTACTGTGATCTTTGCTTTTGCAAAGAGGCTATCACATTTGCGAGCTGGAGGCATCACTTTTGTGATGGCACTGTTGCACTTGTGGCTGGGAGTGGGTTGGGCAGCCTTCGCAAATGCAGAGGCAGTATCACTTTTGTGATTGGTGGGATTTTCTGCAAATGCGAAGTATGAGTCGCAAATGCGAGAACTGAAGGCTTAGAGGTTGTTCACTTTTGCGAACAGTTGTTCACTTTTATGAACAATAGTTTGCAATTGCGGTATTTGCAGCTGGGTAAAATATGAGAATTTTATGACTTAGTTCATTTTACACCATTTTTTAACCCTAGACTCCATAGAGGTGATTTTTGGAGAGCATTTTCTTTCCAAATTCATTGGTTAGTAACTTTACCTTGTTTTCAATCAATTTTAATTATTTTTTCATGAATTTCATCATTAAAGCTATGAATTTCAAAGTAAAAATTGGAAATTTTGGGTAAATTTAGGAATTTTATAAAATAGGGATTTAGACCTCGAATTGAGGTCAGATTTCGAAACTAATTATATGTTTGGACTCGGGGGTGAATGGGTAATCATAATTTAGTCTTAACCTCGAATTTTGATCACGTGGGTCGAGCCGACTTTTTATTGGTTTTTTTAATTATGTTAAAGATTGATTCTTTTTTATTCGTGAGTAGTTCTAAATCTTGTTTTGAATTGTTTGAGCGATATTTGGCTAGATTCGATTGGTTTGGAGGCTTGTTCAAAAGAAAAAACTGTGTTGGATTGTTGATTGTATTTCGGAAAGAGGTAAATGACTTGGTTAACCTTGATTTGAGGGAAGTAAGGTAGAATCTAGTCTATTTGCTTTGTGAGTTATGTATTGAGGGCAACATATATGCAATGTGACGAGTGTATATGTGTTGTCCATGGAATAAGCATGCAGGTAGAATTAACCTTACTTGTACCATATTATTTTGATTATTAAATCTTCCATGCTTTAGTTAGATTGCTAATTCTTTGATTACTCGCTTCATGTTATTTCCTACATTGTGATATTGGGTGTTGAGATCGAAGAATTTGTTGGTTGGTTGTTGGCACTAACTATTGTAAGATTCTCATATGACGAGTTGTGTTCAAATGCTATTGTTGAAGTTGAATTTTCTTCTCATCTTGCTTGGTATTATGTTGTCGTGATTGTTTGGTGAGGAAGAGTGGAAAGCACGAAGAATGTTCTCGTGCTTTGTTTGCATATTGATATTATTGCTTGAGTAAACGTGAGGATAAAGGATGAAGGGGCGATGTCATGCAATTGCTTTTATATTATTATGTGAAGAAGAGAGTAAAAGTACGAAGGGTGATGTCATGCACTTGCTTTATATTATTATCATGTGAGGATGAGAGTAAAAGCGTGAAGGTTAATATTGTACACTTGATTTATTATTATTATTATGTGAGGATGAGAGTAAAAACACGAAGGATGATGCTATGCAATTTTAATTATTTCATTGCTCTTTGATTTGATATTTGAAATCATGACTCTATCATTTACTTTGGAAAGATGATTATTTAGTGATTCTTTACTTATTATTTCCGTTTTTTGTCCTTTTTATATGTCCCTATACTGTTGTTATATTTAATTATTTAAATGTTATTTTGTTACTTCTTGATATATATAACTGCAAAAGTTTATAGTAGGTGTCTTGTCTTAGCCTCGTCACTATCTCGTCGGGGTTGAGCTTGACACTTACTGAGTACATTGGGTCGGTGATACTCATACTACACTTCTATACTTCTTGTGCAGATTCGAATATTGGTACCAGTAGAGTTCCGGGAGGTACTTAGCAGATACCAGACGGTGGTTCAAGGTAGAGTTGCATTCCGTTTGCAAGTCTTAGAGTCACTTTCCTATTTCAATTGTACTGACCTCATTTTGTTTCGGACAATGTTGTATTTCCTTTCAAAACAGTGCATGTAGTAAATATTAGAATCTCATTTACTTGTGACTCCACATCTTGGGATGGTTCATGTAGTTGTTGGTTCTAGACTTATTAAATGTACCTTTCGAGTTGATACTACTTTATATAGTTATCTTGCTACTAGTCATAAATTATTGTTCCTTTCATATTCTATCTTTATGCGTTGGCTTATCTAGCAAGCGGTGTCAGGGGCCATCACAACCCTAATTGGTTGGGATTTTGGATTGTGACAAATTATTGGGTTCTAAGTTTCAAGAATTAAAAGGTGTTAAAAGATGTAAATCTCTTGCCTATAGCACGAATTCATAATAAAGATCTTACCTCTAGGAGTAGTGTAGAACTCAAGCTTGTTTCTCCTGAAAAGCTCTTAAAAAGTGATGAGAAATAGTGATTTTTATCTCTCATGCAGCCTTTTTTGTAGCATTTCATTTTTGGGCAGTCTGGCTGTCACGTTGTATACGGCGAAATCGGCGGGACCAATTTCTTGTTGTTAAGGCCTCTCGGAAGATCACCTCAAAGGCTCGAGGTCACGGGCCGAGACCCTCCGTCGAGGTCCGTGGATGCCCGACATAGGGACAATGTTGGCCGCGGTCATGATGGGAATGGGGAGTTCCCTAGGCATGCAGCTAGTACTGGCAGAGCCTGGTACCATCTAGTTGCCCCATCCCCTATTTTTGTAATTAATGATTTTGTACTATGTTGGGATTCCCCTGCTATATAAAGGGGGTCCTTGACATTTTGTAAACGTCTTGTTGCTCTAGATGCTCTATAAGAAATATAGAAGAACATTCTCTTTGCTCTCTCATATACTCTCTTGATATTATTGCTTTCATTTATTATCTTCATATTTGTTCATCATTTATTGCTTATCATTGTCTATAAAGAGCCTCCATTGATTTTATTATAACTGTTACTCACATAGCAACTGTCTTCGATAGCTCATAATCGAGCTCCGGGATCGACCCCGAGGCCCAGAATCGACGAGCTCGAGGCCCCGATTATTGGCCTATCGGTTTGATTATAGCTTTCTCCTTAACTTTATTTCATCTCTAAATCTCATATACTTAGCATCAACTGCTTATCAAACTAGCATAAAAATAGATCATGTATTTTTAGAGTCCCATCAACAAATTTAATTGTTATTACCATTTTCATGGTAAACAGTTTGGCGCCCACCGTGGGGCTAAAAATAATAGTGATTATTTTCTTGCTGGTTTCGTCACACAATGCAAGTTATCTTTACGCTTTTTCTTGTCCAAGATCTTCGATTTCAGGCCAATATGTCTAACTCAGTGAATGGAGGCAAAAACAACAATCTCGAGGAACATGGGGAGAAGGGTGTAGATGTTCCGGGTGTGGTGTGCTACCACAAGACCCTGGGAATGTGCCCTGAACCAATCCCCGTGGACGCGGTCTCGCGCGACGCCCAACGCATCGATATAAGCTCGCATGCTAACAGGAGCGTGTGTCAAGGAGATCCACAAGAAACTCAGAAAACCACGACCATGGAAGAACGTGAGGTTTGCTTTCACGTTATTTTTGAAATGTTGCAGGCACAACAGCTAGCTATTGCTCAGCTGCAAAGTCACCAGAAAACACCCAGCATGGTAACACCCAGCATGGTAGCACCGATCCCTCCATCATAAAAATGCTCGAGGACCTCACCAGGAGGATTGAGTCGGGCGAAAAGATGATAGAAGCCAATGACAAAAAGGTCGAAACCTACAACTCCAGGGTCGACCAAATTTTGGGTGCACCCCCGGTCCTGAAAGGTGTGGATTAGAAGAAGTTCATACAAAGGCCGCTCCCCGAGGAAGCGGCCCCGAAACCCATTCCAAAGAAGTTTAGAATGCAAGAGCTCCCAAAGTACAATGGGACGTCAGACCCCAACGAACAACTTACTACCTACACCTATGCGGTAAAAGGCAATGACATAAAGGATGACGAGATCGAGTCCGTCCTGCTAAAAAGGTTAGGGGAAACACTCTCGAAGGGGGCCATGATGTGGTATCACAACCTAGCTCCTAACTCCATAGATCATTTGCCACGCTAGCAGACTCCTTCATAAAAGTACATGCCAGTGCCATCAAAGTAGCAACGAGGAAATCCGACGTGTTCAAAATCAAGAAGAGAGAGAACGAAATGCTGCGAGAATTCGTATCTCGCTTCCAAATGGAACAGATGGAGCTACCGCCAATCTCCGACGACTGGGTAGTGCATGCTTTCACTCAAGGTTTGAACGAACGAAGCTCGGCGGCTTCAATACAGTTGAAACAGAATTTGATCGAATATTCCGTTGTGACCTGGTCGGATGTCCACAACCGATACAAGTCGAAGATCAGGGCCGAAGACGACCAGCAAGGAGCCCCCTTGGGTTCAGTATATCTAAGTATGTTTCCAACGAAGGAACTAAAGCCGAACAAAGAAAGGTACTAGCCATACACCAAAGACAGAAAGAATGCCCCGAGGCGCAATCCACCTCGCAATGATCGAAGGATAGACCGAGGACAGGATCCTCGGGGACCCATCAACAGAGCCATATTCGATAGGAACGCGAGGCCAACGGGGGTACCTCACTTATCAGAATACAACTTTAACGTCGATGTATCAGACATCGTGTTCGCCATCAGTAAAATCAGAGACGCCAGGTGGCCCAGGCCTGTACAATCGGACCCTTCATAAAGGAATCATAACCTAGTATGCGAGTTTCACAACATACACGGCCACAGGACCGAGGATTGCCGCCAACTCCGAGAGTAGGTAGCTTGATTACTTAACAAAGGTCACCTCCGGGAATTCCTCAGCGACCGAGCCAAAAATCAATTCCAAGAAAGAGAGGCGGCCAAGAAGAACGAAACAAATGAGCCACAACATTTCATCCACTTGATCTTGGGAGGCGTCGATGCCCCGCAGGAACCCGTGATGAGAAGGACAAAAATATCCATCACCAGAGAAAAACGAACCCGGGGTACATACCCGACGATGCCCTCACTTTCAGCCAAGAGGACACCGAGTACTTGTCTCAACCTCACAATGACGCACTGGTAATCTTTTTCCTTGTAATTCTTTTCAAATAAAACGTGTACTCGTGGATCCAGGTAGCTCAGCCAACATCATCAGGTCGAGGGTGATAGAGCAGCTTGAACTGCTTGACCAAATCGTGCCCGACACTCGAGTGCTCAACGGATTCAACATGGCAAGTGAGACAACAAAAGGAGAAATCACCCTCCCAATCACCGTGGCCGGCACAACCCAAAATGTTAAATTCCATGTCATCGAAGGGGACATAAGGTACAACGCCTTATTCGGATTGTCGTGGATACACTGCATGAGAGCAGTACCATCCACTCTCTACCAAATGATGAAATTCCCAACAAAAGATGTAATTAAAACCGTCTATGGGGAACAACATACGACAAGGAAAATGTTCGCAGTGCACGACGTGGTACCGACACCAATATATCCGCCCGCGAAGGAGCCGAAGGGTAATCGAGCCACACTTTCGATTAAGCCCGATTACATAAAGTAAGGGACCATACCGCGTCCTCGTCTTGAGTAACTAGGACGTATCGGTCCTCGAAACATCGCCGACACATCCTACACCAAGGTATAACCATCTCCCTTTTCATTTCATATTTCGTACTAACCCTTATGCAGGTGCCCAACCGGAGCAGTCAAAATGCTAACCCAGCTCGAAGACCTTAAGGTTTTAAAGCATTCGTTGCACTCTTTTCCTTCTACCGAGTTTTTATCCCGAAAAGGGTTTTACCGGCAAGGTTTTTAACGAGGCAACATCTATATGCTACCTTAGGAAGATACAACAAGTGTTCAAGGCTTCTTTTGCAATTGACCCCGAACACTAGGGGGCATTTCTTTGGAGGGTCATACACTCCAAAAAGCTAAGAAACTCCAAATGGGGTCCCGGTAGGAAATGATGTACCGGGCCAAATGGTCGAACGAACCGTGTCCGTATAGACGGACCCCTGAAAGCAAAAGCATGTACACTTGTACCGAATAATTGAAGAATATCTTTACTCAAAGCATCTCGCACTCCAAAAGAAGCTCGGCGCCTCCGCAAAATTGACTTCTCCACCAGAAATGTCCCGAAGACTCGGGGACTGACGTCAACAATTCAACACCTGAATGACCTCCGGGTCGGGACTCCAAAATCATAAGCCCTCAAATGAGGCAACATGAAAATCGCAAAACATCTCTAATGCCGAAAGTACCCCGAATACTCGGGGACTGGCGTCAAAATCTCAAAAAACGTACAACCTCAGGGTCAGGATCTCCAAGATTGTAAGCCCTCGCCGAGGTAATGCAAAGTCTGTAAATAATGGATCTCGAGTCAAGAAATCCTCGACGACTCAAGGATTGTCGTCAAGTGCCATCTCTATCGACTTATCAAAACCCGAGGCCGTAAGACCCCGAGCGGGCAGACTCGGTCTCGTAAGGTCTACATAAGGCATCAACTATATTTGTAAGACCTCAAGCAAGGCATGAACCACACTTGTACCAAGTGATAAAACTATAAGACCTCAACGGCATGAAAAACCGGTAAGACCTCAATGGCATGAAAAATCTGTAAGACCTCAACGACATGTAAAACTTGTAAGACCTCACTAAAGGCATAGACCCAATCCTAAAGTTTCGGCTATATATCGAACTTGTAAGACCCCTAAAAAGGCATACCCTCGATATAGATGCCAAAACTATTTCACTCGAGACTCAAAGGCTCCGGCCAAACACAAATGACTCCGGTCACACGGCTGTACCAGCTGAATTAACGCGACTTGAGAATTCCCGACCGTCGCTACAAGGCATAAGAGCCATTGTCGCCAGCCCACACAGGCCTTCAATTACTCCGAATCTACTTCGAAAAGAACCGATTAAACAGGCTACCCTGGGCATAGGCAAAAGAGCTTCGACCATGTCATCTCTAGATCATAGGTTTCGAGCTACTCAACCTCCGAGCCAAACCTCCCGAGGTGCTCGAACATTGTCGCAAGTTACCCAAAATCGAGGTTCTTCCCAAACCGACGACGGGTCAGGCAAAAATTACTTCTAAAGCCCTTAATGAGAGGATAATAAAGCCTACATAAATGGTCGCATCGACCAAGTGCGTAAGAGCCATTGTCGCCAGCCTAATGAGCCTCAGGGCCACACACACAAAAGGTCGCTTCGACCCAAGGCATAAGAGCCACTGTCGCCAGCCTGAAATATGAAAACTTGAGGGTCAAAATGAGCTCGAGTCATAACCCGATTCGGAGACTAGACCCAAAATAGTTAACCAAATATGCCTAAGGGCAAAAACGTAAGAGCTATTATCGCCAGCCCACATACACTAAAAGGCCATATCGGCCCGAGGCGTAAGAGCCATTATCACCAGCCCACATACACTAAAAGGCCGCATCGGCCCGAGGCGTAAGAGCCATTGTCGCCAGCCCACATACACTAAAAGCCCGCATTGGCCCCAGGCGTAAGAGCCATTGTCGCTAGTCCACATACACTAAAAGGCTACATCGGCCCAAGGCGTAAGAGCCATTGTCTCCAGCCCACATACAACAAAGGGTCGCATCGACCAAAAGCGTAAGAGCCACTATCGCCAGCCTAAATTTCGGCCATTCAAAGGTCAAATAAGGTCAAGTCGATGCCCGACTCGGGGATTGAGCCCAAAACAGGTGGCCTAAATATGCCTAAGAGCGAAAGTACGTAAGAGCCTACGAGCCAGTCTAATGAGCCCCGGGGCCATATCACGACTCTAAGGATCCCTACCAACTCAAAGACCAGTCCACCTAGCCAAATTCAAGGCAGAAAAAAGATACAAAAGAAATAAAGCTACGAGATTTTCTTTCATACACATATGCGAAAAAGTGCAATATCCATCTACAAACATGCTACGAAAGTGCTACATATAGACGACAAAATCTATGCCCCCCCAAGGCTATGGCCTGCCGGCCTCATCTTCGCTTTCTTCGACATCGGGCAAAAGCAACCGAGCATCACGCTCGTCCACCCTTGCTAGCGCCAATTCTTTCGAGACGGCAAAACCCCTAGCATAGATCTCCTCGAGGGTCTTTCTTCTAGATTTGCAGCGAGCATATTCTTCTATCCTCCCTTTGCGGTCGAGGATCCTTCTCAGCTCATCTTGAGCATCAATAACATCCTTTGAATAGATCGACATCTCCTGGTCAGCCTTAGTCCGGCTCATTGCAGCTTCTGCGCGGACATCAACGATCTCAGTCCTGACTTTCAAAAGCTCAGACTCGAGTTTCGCAATCATTTCTGTCTGAGCCAAAGTATTATCATGAGCTAAGCAAAGTTGAGCTTCAAAAGCAGGAACTTTGGCCAAAGCATCCCTCCCCTATGAAGCTTGAGACTCCGCCCAATCTTTCAGCTCATCATGTTCACGCCTGGCCCGGCCAACTTCATCTCGAAGGCACTCTAGAGCCTCCATCTTTTTCTGCAACTGAAATAGACTAAGCGTTAGTCTCAGGAACCAGGAGGCGGAATACACGCTCACCCGGGATAGAAAATTACGTGCTCCTTCAGATGGGTCTCGTAATTCAAGCTCCGGCCCACCTCATACTGCAAGCATACCAACTGACTTCTTTTTCATCCTAAAGGAGCCTAAGAGATCTCTCCTAATCTAGAGCTTTTTGTAGCATGGCCTCACAACGAAGCAGTCCACACTTAAGCTTATCGAATTCCTGCAAGAAGGAAACCCAATAAGAAAGGGAAGGAGCGAAGCTCGAAAGACCTGTGCCGAAACTCACCGCAAAGTGAAGCTGCTGGGCTTCCTAGAAAGCTGAGCACACACCTGCCAATCCAGTTCCTTCGGTCCTGGAAGAGTTGACTCCGATCGAAGCACGGTCGCTCGGTGTATGCGACCTCGGATTTTTAGTATCTCCCGAAGTACTATCGACGGAAAAAGAGGGCAACAACAATGGAGAAACCCTCTTTCCAGAACCAGGAACCGCGGACACGACAAGCTCAAACGACGCTTCCGCTTCGAAGCCCTGATACTGTTCTGCCTTATTTTGAGAGATATCGCCCTGTGAAAGTATCTTTCACTTATTGTTGTCGTTCTTCAGCTCGGGAGTTAGAAAACCTTCCCTCTCTCCAAAGGAGCGCGGTCTCGCCTCGAAAGGCTCTTTAATGCCTACAACAGCAAGCTTAATATGCATAAAGGGAAAATGCCTCTCCAAATGAAGAAAGGGAGGGGAAAGTATAACACAACACTCACCATGGTGTTTCACTTCCCACTTTCCCTAGGACACAGCTCGCCACTTGCGCTCATCACAGGTCGAGTGGGTCGCCAATTTTCGGACCCAATCCGGCAAATCAGGAACATCGCCCGACGCCAATGAAACCACTGCAGGAAAAGAAAAGAAGGCACGGTTACGAAACCAGGCTTTCATCACAGACAGAACTGAGAAAGCACGAGATGCACCACTTACGAGCATAGTTCTATTCCTCAGGGAATGGCATGAGCTTTATGGGGATAATGTCGACGGTCCGCACCTGGACAAAGCAACTCATCCACACCCGATCTCCGCCTTCCTCATCGTTAATAACAAAGGGCATGGTCGATCAACATCGCAAGGTCAACAGACCTCGATGGTGGAAGGGCTAGTACAGCCTGATAAGATGACTAAGAGTAAAGTCAAGCCCCGCCTTCTCTGCGAAAAATCTCATCATCAACACTGTTCGCCAAAATGATGGATGGATCTACGCCAAGGTAACCCGATACTCTAGGCATAAGTCGAGCACAACCCTATCAAGGGGGCCCAATGTGAAAGGGTATGTGTACATATTCAAGAATCCATCGGCACGATCCCTGATGCCCTCACCCGGGGGAAGTATCTGTGGTACTACCTTTTTCCCCCATTCGCAATTTTTTCTCACTAACCCAAGATGTTCTTCTCCTATCGAAAAAACAACCTT
The DNA here is from genome assembly GCF_000715075.1 of Nicotiana tabacum. Lineage (NCBI taxonomy): Eukaryota > Viridiplantae > Streptophyta > Magnoliopsida > Solanales > Solanaceae > Nicotiana > Nicotiana tabacum. Next base: position 53,328,551 of record NC_134089.1, on the reverse strand, counting down.
CAAGGCATACTCTCGTTGGTCCTGAATGCCGGAGGCAGAGCTCTCCCCTCCCTGTCGGATAGACCCTGACATAGTAGCCATGGCTATGACGAAATTAAAAAACTAAAGCGAGAATATGTGCAAGTGCGTTAGTTCTAAAGTAACGAAAGGCTAGCGCAAAAAAAGAAAGGCAACTGCTTAAAATAATGGGATCCCCTAAAAAGCAAAAAACATCCATGTGTATATATGGAGAAAACGGCGACGATGAGATTGCCTCAAAATTGGCTAAAAGCACATCACCAGTTTCGAGGTGGTACCCAACCTTGAGGACCTCTATCAGGACAAGGCTAGGCTCTAGGAAGCCGATGACGCCTTCGCCAGCACCGAGGTGGTACCCGACCTCGAGGATCTCCATCAAAAAGAAGTTAGGCTCTAAAAGTCCAACAACACCATCGCTAGTTCTGAGGTAGTACCCGACCTTGAGGACCTCCATTAAATAGAAGTTAGGCTTTAAGAAGTCGACAACATCATCATCAGTCCCGAGGTGGTACCCAACCTCGAGGACCTCCGTCAAACGGAAGTTGGGCTTTAAGAAGCCAATGACATCATCACCATTCCCGAGGTGGTACCCAACCTCGAGGACCTTCATCAAGAAGAAGTTAGGCTCTAGGAAGCCAAAAGCACCTTTGCCAGTTCCGAGGTGGTACTCGACCTCGAGGACCTTCATCGGCAAGAACTCAAGCTCTAAAAGGCTCACGACGTTATCATCGATCCCGAGGTGGTACCCGACCTCGAGGACCCCCATCAATAAGAAGTTAGGCTCCAAGAAGAATAAGCGCCTCAAGCTCCAACCAAAAGGTTTCAACCTCTGGATACCATCTAAAATCGGGCAGTCCCTCATCCGGGACCTATATGCAACGCCTTAAGATTACATGCATTAAGTTCAAGAGAAGTCTCCAAATGCCCCGGGTCAACCCTCACTCGGGAACTACTCTCGAAGGTTTGGCCCGAGGAACAGCAAAGGATTCTACGAGAAGCCGTTTTTATCAACTGAAGGCTAGAAAAAATACTCGCACCCGGGTTTGATATTGGCAACAGCAGACAGAGTCATGCATTCAGAGTCTCCACAAACATAAAAGAATATAGCAAGCATCGAAGACGAAATTGAGGAAATATCTTCATATTCATAAAAGTTCAATTGCAAAATCTCATGAGGGGTCCTTGCACAGAAACAAAGAAGCAAGAAGACGTACATATAGTAAAGCCTAAGAGCCTAGCCTATTCTCGAAAGTGCGTCCTCGACAGCAACATTTTCGGGCATCATCTCCTCAGGCATGCGTCCTCAAAGACAATATATTCCAAGCACAATCCCCTCGGGAGTCTTATCTCGATCCCCTAGAATGGAATCTTTAAAAGGGGAGACGACGAAGTGGAAAGTAATTGAGAAGAGCAAAGTGACGCGGAAGAGGCAGGAAGGAACAAAGAAGTGGCTGGGTGAAAGATCTGGCTAGTATGGATTTCGCTAGGCTATTATTGTAAAGCCACTTCTTGAGACGTTGTCCTGGTGCGGGATGCAACAGTTAGTAGATAGTACCACCTCACTACATGGAAAGCAAAGTGAGTGAGGCGCCACAACGGGTAATCAGGGGAGGTGAGCAACGATGTATAGTCCGAGCCTCCTCTTGAGCAACGGTGTATAGTCCAAATATTTCCTTGGGTCAGAAGAAATCGGCCCTCTGCTTCATCGTCCCAAGTCCACGATGGCAGCAACAACAACAAGAAAACAATGTAATCTCGCCCGACCAGAGGAGGTCCAGGAGATAAGCGATAGCATGACTGATAGAAGTGTCGCCACACAAACTTGAGGTTGTGAGCCTCAAACATGGCGAACGACAAAGAATAAAGATAGAGAAAAGGGAGAAATGGATAAATACGACAAGATACTTGGATGAAAGGCTGATCCCAGGAGGCCCCCATTTATAGAAAAGGAGGCAGCGTAACCGACGACACCATTATCGCCCTTTTAAAATGTAATAGTAGGCACATTTAATGCGTCCCTAGGAGCTAAATCGACGACGACATTATGGCTTTGGAGAATGAGAAACCGCAATGCGTTGAATGATCCTAGAGAAGCGAAACGATCGAACATTTCGGTAATCACGGAGGCTTGCATCATCAGCATGATATCATCGCGGGAAACCCGAAGAGTCGGATGTCAAAATTGTTTCTTGTCACTCCCCTCTAAGAAACGCGGGTACTATCTGTATACGACGAAACTAGAGGGACCAATTTCTCATTGCTAAGGCATCTCGGAAGATCACCTCAAAGGCTCGAGGCCACGGGCCGAGTACCCTCCCTCGAGGTCCGTGGACGCCCGACATAGGGACAATGTTGGCCGCGGTCATGATGGGAATGGGGAGTTCCCTAGGCATGCAGCTAGTACTGGCAGAGCCTAGTGCCATCTAGTTGCCCCATCCCCTATTTTTGTAATTAATGATTTTGTACTATGTTGGGATTCCCCTCCGATATAAAGGGGGTCCTTGACATTTTGTAAATGTCTTGTTGCTCCAGCTGCTCCATAAGAAATATAGAAGAACATTCTCTTTGCTCTCTCATACACTCTCTTGATATTATTGCTTTCATTTATTATCTTCATATTTGTTCATCATTGATTGCTTATCATTGGCTATAAACAACCTCCATTGATTTTATTATAACTATTAGTCACATAGCAACTGTCTTCGATAGCTCATAATCGAGCTCCGGGATCGACCCCGAGGCCCAGAATCGACGAGCTCGAGGCCTCGATTATTGGCCTATCAGTTTGATTATAGCTTTCTCCTTAATTTTATTTCGTCTCTAAATTTCATATACTTAGCATCAACTTCTTAACAAACTAGCATAAAAATAGATCATGTATTTTTAGAGTCCCATCAATAAATTTAATTATTTTTACCATTTTCACGGTAAACACACGCCCCGAACCTGGGGAGATGTGGCCGACACCCGGTGCCGTACTCGGCCCAAGCGTACCACTCTGTAACTATGGACTCTGGAGGGGTAACCCTCATCTTAGGCCGATGAGACCATATTATGACTCCTCTGAAAATAACATCTCTCTCATATGTGGGGTAAATATATATATAACTGTGGAGGCTGATGAGGCCGCAATGAACATCTACTGATATACAAACTATACAGGATTGTCTACAAGCCTCTAGAGATAACTGAACTATACCATGGTTGGGACATGGCCTCAACCTACCCATCAAACCTGTATATATACAATGGACTCCAAGGTCTAGACCTGGCAACTCCGAGGAAGTGGAGCTTACCAAACAAGTTGATGCTTGACTCTATCTGCTAGAAGGGTCTGTCTAACTGTCAACGAGGACCTGCAGGCATGAAATGCAGCATCCCCGACAAAAGGGACGTCAGTATGAAATAATGTACCGAGTATGTAAAGCAACAGGATAACTGAAAGTTGAAACTGAAATGATAATATAATAACTGAAAGTAACTGGGAGCCAAAGATAATCTAAACATATGCTTACCTGCTCATACTGGCTCAACTCTCTCAATATAGTAAGTAAAATAGCTGTCTGGACTTATAAGGCTAAGTATGTGTAACTGATCTGCCGTAGTAGGCTCGCTCATAGGCGCTCGGCCATACTAGACTCTGTATCTCGGCCATTCTGGGCTCGCTCATAGGCGCTCTACCATAGTAGGCTTGGTATATAACTTACCATCTGATCAGAGGTTGCCCAATAGGGGCCTGCCCATCGATTAAAGCTCGATGGTGGTGAAAATATGGTAATACTATATATAGACTCTACTCTATGATCTTTTGGCTAAAAGAAGACAAAACTAAACTGAATAAGTCCCGATAAGGGAGAATATTGTAGCTTATCATACTAAAAAAATGTACATAAATTTAGGAAAATGAACTTCTCTTCATGTCTCGTTATCAAACACATGTAGTTATTGCATCATGCCAAAATTCAGGAAAGGTTTAGCCTTAACATACCTTATCACAATCTTTCAAATCACCAAGTTGAACTCGACTCTTCGCACCTTAATCTACAACAATGATAATAATACTATTCTTAAGTTACGAAAGGTACAACTATCGCACAACGAACGACAAGTTTATTTTGTATAAAAACGGGCAGCATCTCCCCTATAATCCTTACTTTCTCCAAATCAATATAACATCAACGACACAAGAACACTACAATATTAACATATTTACATTATTTTCCAACCTTATATACACCACAAAATACTACAAAATAGCCCAACACACCCAATTCTCTTCATACACAAAACGACCACTGTAGTAGTGTCAAACAGTCCGAAAATGTTATAACGAACGACCAGCCCACCACCCTACAGTTATATGGTGTTTATACACACCCTTCCTCCTCCAAAAATCCACAAAATAGTAGTAAAACATGCTTCCCAATAGCAACACAAAACAGTCCACAAAATAGTCCGCTACAACTGAATAACTCAAACTCACGGGTTCCAATCACCATCCCGTGAGTTCTTACAAGTATAGAACGACTTACCATGAATTTACAGAATAAATAGGAATAAAGAGAGAATTAAACTCACCTTTTTATAACTCAGCTCCTATCTTGGTTCTTCAAGCTCTAGGTTTTACCTCCAATTAGAACTTGAAAGGGAGAGAAAATCAATTAGGGTTTGTGGGAAAGTTTTGGGAGGATTTTTGCAGAGCTTATGTCTGGTGTATATGACCTATTTTCAGTCTAATATATGAAGAAAATAGGACTTTAAAAGGCCTCTTTATACGACCCAAAATGGCCCATTTTTCGGCTCTCATTTAAGCAAGTAGGTGACACACCTACTGGTCACCTAGCAGCCTGCGTAGTCTCACAAAAATACTCATATCTCTCTACTTCGATATCATATTGACAAACGTTTTAATGTGTTAGAAAGTAGACTCATAGAGATTTAATTTTATGGGTTGAACATCCCATAAGTCAAAGTATATTGGGAGTAAATCATAGTTATATTTGACCCAAACTTTCAGTAAAACTTATGAACGTAACTTGTGATAACTTTCATCGACTATTGTTCCACAACTCGCTCGTATAACACACGACTATTATACAACTAACCTAATTCATAACATAACCTCCTTATCATGTTAAGCACCCTAGTCTCACCCCAAAAGTACATGTTATAACATTCCCAACTTGTGGACTTTCGACGAAACATTATTTTCTTCAATTCCTTTAGCTTCTGAACCTTCCAACCCTATTTGTACTTGTTTTTCATAATCTTCAATATTTGTAACCTCCACGTTAATATGATTAACTAACTTTGTAAACTTTTCAAAGATAATTTTATTTCTGAGCTTACATTAATTGACTTACGACGTACTCTTACGTACGAAAACATGGGGTGTAACACTGGCCACCTCCCACAATTCCTACAACGCTCAAAGACTAGACTTTCTTCTTTGGGCACTACATCCATTGTCCCACGGTCCCCTTGTTGCTCATTGTCTAGGGTTGCTTTTTTGACAAGACAAATTTCAGTAAATACTCGTAACCTTTTATAGGTATGTCAGAATGACAAACAAATTTTATTTGATATATAGTTTATAACTCAATTCATTATACGCTGTTAGATAGATATGATTATTTGAAACTAGGACACGTGCGACTAAAATTAACTTTTTTCCTTAAATAATCTAATTTGTTCCAAATTACTTTTTACTTCTTCTAAACATCCTTACAACCGTTGAAACATAAGATGTAGTATTATATATCTCCAAAACTTCTCGAGCACCCCTATGCGCAACTTGGAGTATAAACGAGGACGTAATAGATAGTGAAAAAAGTTTCAAGGTATCACATTCTCCCCCCCCCCCCCTAATATGACATTCATACTTAAATGTCGAACTTGCACCTTCTTTGAACTAAGAGTGAAGGTTAGGCCTTGTTCTAAATACTTATATCTTTTTGAGTCCCAAAATTTGACAAACTCTCCAAGTTTTCCAAAATTTTTGGCAGAGTTTCCTCTATAACTAGAGCTACATCAAAGAACTTTCCACCAATCCAAATATCATCCTACAACATCTCGTGCATCTAACTATTTGATCCCAAAATATACAACATCGTGAGACATCATTTAAAACATAAACTGAGTCATATACCTGAATTCTCTAATTTGAGTATGATTTTTTTATGACGAACCTGAGTCATTTCCATAAATTTATGTGGTAGATTCACTTTCTCTAAAGCTTCTTATACTGAGTTTTACTGAGCTATTGTATCTTGATAACCTTGAAACAACCGAGTTGATATTGGTAGAGCTATCAATCTCCCTAGCTTGATGATTCGGCACATGGCAAGGGTTGCAGACACTCCCAAGCCTAAGCATGGTATGCCTTATAGCTTCATGTTAACTGAGATGTTTGACAAGCTTGATATTACCTTGATTGAGCTTAAGTTTGGAAATCACAATGATGTTTTGGATGATGTTACCCTAAGCAGTGTGGCTATGAGGATATCAAGGCTAGGGGATCAACATGTTTTGCTATTCTACCTGGTAGCAGCAGGACAACAGAGCTCAAAGGTTGGAGTAAGCTCTTGAGGAAAATGCCAAGCTTCGAGAAGGCAATGATGAGCTGAGAAAAGAAATAAGGAATCTTAGGGAGGAGCTCAGAAGGGATAGAGAGGCTCATGCCTAACAGATTGTCACCCTTTTGACCCTCTTCTTCTCACCTTTGACCCTGGTTCTTCACCCCATGGCTTCAGCTTATTTTGTTAATCCAGTGGTACTTTAGTTCTTGTTTCTTTTGTTTTAGTTCTGAGTAGGTTGCAGGATGTTTAGTTTATTTTGCTCTAATATTTTTAGTCAAGGTCCTGGGCTTAATTTGGTACTACTAAGTGAATTCTCTTACAATATTTTAATGTCTCGCACATGGTTATATCATCAGCTTAGTTTATTTGCTTTAATAATTCTTGAGCTTGTGTTGTAGCCTAAATGTCCATGAATCTTTCATTAACTACGCTTAGTCTATCTAACATCTTTCTATTTTTTTCCGATGATACCAAAAAGGGGAAGATAAGTTGGGGTTGGTGTTGATGTGCATGTTTGTGTGCTTGTTGTACATATGTTGTACTTGCTCTGGCCATAGTGTGGTGATATGAGGCCATAGTGTGTTGATTTAAGGTTATGAGGTGATTATCTGGTTTTAATATGCACAAAGTTTGTCATAATTAAAAAAAGGAGAATTTGTTGAATATTGAGGTTTTGATGATTAACAAAGTTAATTCAGAAGAAATGCTTTAAGAACTACGTCCTCGACGTAGCTGCTTAACTGCTATTAAGAACCAGCTCCTGAAGGTTGATAATTGCACGTGCTTGCAAGACAGTAACTTTATATCAAAGTTACCCAAATCCGAGTTTGTTGGAAGAGGATTGGTAAATATGATAAGGGTTGGTTTCCAAGAAGATACATTTGCATCAGTGAGAGACAAGAGTCCTAAGAGTTGTGGAGTCCTTAGAGCAGTAGGAGTATTATCAAATGAGAAGCTCACTATGCATAGGACTCTTAAAAGATCTCGGAGTCCAGGGAATTTAAATGCTATTTTTTTGGACTACTGAGATCATCCTTTTGCACATTAACTGAAGAACTACATTTTCTATATTCAACTCAAGTAGCAGTGTTATGTTCTTCTTGAGTCACTCTAGTAAATGTATTTTAGGAAATCGAGTTGTAATCAAAGTATCATATACAATTAGTAAGTTGGAGTGAGTGTTTGATTTTGCAAGTTAGAGTAACTTACAAATCAAATAGTTGAATCAGGAGAACTGGAGAGTATTGAGTTACAGATTTGTAATTGATATATTTGGCTCATTGTTCTAGTGAAGTTGAAGCTAAAATCCTGCGTGGTAGGTCATGATTTCTGTATCTTTTGATCCCGGTGATTTTTCATGTAAAAAATATTGTATTTATCTTATTGTTTATTTTTTTACGCTTAAGGAGTAAGGTAACGAACCAATTTCTTTAGTAATCTATAAAGACACTCAAATTAATAGCAGCATATCGGCATATGCTAAAGTATCTAAAATTTCACATTTACTTTGCGGTTACAAGATCGTGCATTAAATCAATTGTTATAAATCATTTAAATTGTCGGAATAAATGAGTGTAATGGCAACATGACTCAAGAAAATGGCAACTTGGAAGCTCCACTATAAAAGCTAATACTTATTTATTTGTAAAGACAATTCGCAATCACCACAATCATTGTTTACATTAAAAAAAATATTACTCTTTCATCTTTAGCAGTCTTACAAATTTTCTGTAATCAAATCCAGATTACTCAAGCCCCAAGCGACTAATGAATAATATCTCTCTCACCTTTCTCTAGTTTATAATTCATCTCTTTATCTTATATTTTATCTTAACTATATAGTTATCATTTGGATATAATCTATTGATTTTAGCCCTCAATTATAAATTTAATTACATTATTCTAAATACCAAATTTTAGGTTAAACAACGATGTCCTTGCAACGTTCGTTTATTTCTCTTGACAAGACAATCATTGCTCGTTGCTTGAGGCATGATTGTAGGAGTAGTTTATGCCAAACTTAAAGGTTAGAATTTATTTTAACTTCCAACTATACATTTGATAGACATCGTATCCAAATGTTAATCTCATCATTTTCATATGATTTTTTTATCGAAATTGCTAAAGAATTAGTATTGGGGCAAAGTATTCCATAAACATGGCATTTTGATTTCAAAAAGTGTTGCATAAGAGATAGGGAGGTTAATCCTCACCTAAGGACACAGTAATATATCTTTTTTATTGCAATTGCCCAATATATTTTGTTTCCAATTGTAACATTAAAAATCTACATCATGGTTGCATTTCTGATAATGTCTAACTCGACTTTGTTAGGTTAAACTGTTGTGACCTTAATTCCTTGATTTAAACCTTGTATACGGGTAAAATTGTAGACAATACTTACCCGATTTCACGATGAAGAAAACGGAAGAAGCGTACGGATATACGAGGTTGAAATCAAGGCTGGTAGCCTTTCGTGTCGAGACCTATAAAAGGTAAATGATGTGCTCATCGTCGGGCGTGATGAAGCAATACTCCCCGGATCCAAAATGAGCTCTAATACCTCGAAAAATATGGCAAGCGGTTATGCATGACTAACAAAAGGCTGTGATATCCGTGCCCAATCAGATATCACAGCATAGATCTCGTCCAAAGTTGGTTACGGATCAGTAATTAGCGAAAAAAGAGGATTTTTACCTTTTTTAGAATCGTACTAGGGATGAGACTCTCTTAATATATAAAGGGAAGTTTTTTCTTTAATAATACACATTGTAACACGAATACTAAGGCAATACAATTTCATTTTTCTACTTTATAGCTATTGCAAAGTTTTTACTTTACTGTTTGTTCTTCATTCACTATTGGTTTCGAACCAAAGGTCCGATCTAAGGAAAACTACTGTTCAACCTAAGTTCGAGCTGGGCCTTAACACTATAATTGGTTTGATTATTCATTTTAACTTTAACTCATTTATCTAATATTCTTCATTATTTGTGTTGAATCATACCACGTATCCTTAAAACTGCATACAAAGTTAATTGTTATCCGTTTTAAGAGTAAACAATTTTGCACCCACCGTGGGTCTAAGGATATTAGTGGTGATTTGATACAAATATCCATAACACACTCTATTTTATACTTATTCTTTAAAGTTTTACTTTTAGGTCAGTTTAAAAATGTCAAATTCTCAATCTGCCCACTTGAACGTTGACACTGAGTCTGGCCATCATGGTAAAAACAACAACTTGGTGACTAAAACGAGGTGCCTCTTGCCGACCCCAACGGAGTCCCAGTTGTCGATCCGGTCGATGCTAACTCACAAGTATCCATCAACGTCAATTTGCCAACTGACGTTGAAAACAGCATTGCGAGGGGCCCCGACCAATAGCTCAAGAAGCGACCGAAGGCAAAGGCGATGGGTTAAGCCTACGGTTAATCTTCGAAATGTTGCAGGATCAACAGGCGGCGATAGCGTAGCTACAGAATCAAAGCCACGCCCCTAGCAGGATTGAGCCCGAACAAACTTGGGAAAATATCCAAAGGAATGAACAGATCATCGAGAGGCCGGGTGAAGCTGAGCCCAAATTCAATCCCGAAACAATGAGAATGCTCGAAGCATTAACAAAGCGAGTGGAGTCAGGTGAATAGAAAATCGAGGCCAATGACAAAAAGGTGGAAACATACAATTTCAGAGTATCAAATCCTAGGAGCACCCCCAATATTGAAAGGACCGGATTTCAAAAAGTTCATCCAAAAGCCTTTTCCTCCAAGCGCGGCACCGAAGCCAATCCCAAAGAGGTTTTGTATGATCGATATCCCAAAATACAATGGAACCATGGATTCGAATAAGCATATGACCTCCTATACATGCGCAATCAAAGGGAATGACTTGGAAGATGATGAAACAGAGTCGGTACTATTGAAGAAATTTGGGGAAACTTTGTCCAAATGAGCAATGATATGGTATCACAACTTACCCTCAAACTCCATAGACTCGTTTGATATGCTTGCAGATGTTTTCATGAAGGCCCATGCTGGGGCCATCATGGTCGAGACCAAAAAATCGGACATTTTCAAGGTTACACAAAGAGACAACGAGATGCTCAGGGAATTCGTGTCGAGGTTCTAGATGGAACGGATGGACCTACTTCCAATCACGGATGATTGGGTCATTCAGGCATTTACTCAAGGACTTAACCCTCGAAGATCCTTGTCTTTACAACAGCTAAAACAAAATTTGGTAGAGTACCTGGCAGTAACTTGGGCTGACGTCCACAACAGGTACCAGTCCAATATCATAGTCGAGAAAGATCAACTCATGGCCTTTTTTGGGTCTGTTTACCCTATCAGGTCCGATGACAAGTCTAAGAGAGTCGTCGATCATGAGCCAAGGTCGGTCCGGGATTGTACCAACCATAAAGCATGGACCAAAGGGGAAATGGGTCCGGGAGTCAGCCCACGAAAGAGAGGCAATTATGGGCCTAGTAGTTGAGGTCTGATAAGAAAAAATAGTTTTGACAGGCTGCTCGGGCGTAGGGAAGCACCAAGATTATTAGAGTAGAACATCAGCGTTGATGCTGCTAGCATCGTATCAGCCATCGGTCTCATCAAGGAAACCAAGAGGCCCTGACCATTGCGGTCTGACCCTACCCAAAGAGTTCCCAACTTCATGTGTAAGTATTATGGTACTCATGGCCACAGGACCGAGAATTGCCGAAAATTGAGAGAAGAAGTTGATCGGTTGTTCAATAACGGTAACCTCTAAGAATTTATGAGTGATCGAGCCAAAAATCACTTCAAGAGCAGGGAGGCCAACAAAAAGTTTGAATAAGAGGAGTCTTAGCACATTATCAACATGATCATTGGAGGGGTCGATATCCCCCAAGGGCCAATGATAAAGCGCACTAAAATATCTATCACAAGGGAAAAACACACTCGAGGTTATGTCCCGGAAGGGACCATTTTGTTCAGCGATGAGGATATCGAGGGCATCGTACAAGCTCACAACGATGCGCTGGTAATATATGTACTTATCAATAAATCTCGAGTTAAACGTGTGTTGATTGATCCAGGTAGCTCAGCCAATATCATCAAATTGAGGGTCGTAGAGCAATTGGGTTGCAGGACCAAATAGTGCTGGTAGTACAAGAGTTGAACGGATTTAACATGGCAAGTGAAACCACTAAAGGAGAGATAACCCTAGCGTTAAACACCGTCGGGACGATCCAAGATACAAAGTTTACGTGATCGAAGGGGACATGAGGTACAACGCCCTATTCGGAAGGCCATGGGTTCACAACATGAGGGCGGTACCCTCGACCTTGCATCGAAGTTTCCTACGCTGGGAGGAGTCAAGATGCTCTATGGAGAGCAGCCGGCCGAAAAGGAAATATTGGCGGTCGACGAGGTAATCCCGGTGCTTGCGGTTTCAACATCAAGGAACATGGAGCCAACCAGAAAGGAGGAAATTAAATAGCAATTATTGATGTCAGTCTCGACCAAACCGGAGGAACGAAGAATATACGAGGATGATGATTACGGAGTCCCGAGATTGTTCATAGCTCAGATGACACCGACGCAACCAAATCAACGATCGAAGAGTTGGAGCATGTCATATTAATCGAAAACTTACTGGATCAAAAGTTATACCTGGGCACAGAGTTAAGCCTCGAGCTCAGGAAAAAACTCATTAATTTTCTTAAAGCTAACATAAATTATTTCGCTTGGTCCCATATTGACATGAAAGGAATCCCGTCGGAGGTAACAACTCTTAAGCTAAGTTTGGACCTGAAGTTCCACCCGATTAAGAAGAAAAGGAGACCGCAGTCTACGGTCAAGCATGCATTCATTAAGGACAATGAATCTAAACTCATTAAAATGGGATCCATTCGGGAGGTTAAGTACCCAGACTGGTTAGCTAACGTAGTAGTAATGCCTAAAAGGGAATAAGCTAAGAATATGTATAGATTACAAATATATAAACAAGGCATGCCCCAAGGTTCTTTCCCTTTGCCAACATCGATCGAATGATCGACGCGACGGTCGGGCATGAGATACTCAGTTTTCTCGATGCCTATTCCGGGTACAACCAAAATTCGGATGGACTTAGGTGATCAAGAAAAGGCTTCTTTTATCACTAAATTTGGTGCCTATTATTGTAATGTAATGTCGTTCAGATTAAAGAACACTGGTGCCACCTATCAACACCCAATAAACTGGATGTTCAAAGAACAGATAGGGAAATCAATGGAAGTTTATATTGATGACATGTTACTCAAGTCCCTGCAAGCACATGACCATTTAAAACATTATCACGAGACCTTCGACATATAAAAGAAATACAATATGAAGTTGAACCCGGAGAAGTGTGCATTCGAGGTCGGATCGGGAAAATTTCTCGGGTTCATGGTGTCCAATCGAGGGATCGAGATCAATCCCGACAAAATCAAAGCCATAGAGGACATCACCATGGTGGAGAAAGGTCGTTAAAAGTCTAACCGAGCATATAGCCGCCCTGGGCCGATTCATACCGTCCTTGGACAAAAGCCATCGATTCTTCTCACTGTTAAAGAAGAAGAATAACTTTTCTTAGACCCAAGAATTCCAACAAGCTTTGGAAGAACTTAAACGGTACCTATCGAGTCCACCCCTGCTCCACATTCTGTAGGCAGACGAACTCTAGGCAGGCCGAAACAAGGTATCCTCACCTGGAAAAATTGGTGCTCGCTTTACTAAGCACCTCCAGAAAGCTAAAGCCATACTTTCAATGCCACCACATATGTGTCGTGAACTCTTACCCACTGAGGAACATCATGCACAAACCCGAGCTCTCGGGCCGGTTGGCCAAATGGTCCGTTGAAATCAGCGGGTACGATATCGAGTATCGACCCGAACCGCCATAAAATCTTAGATTTTGGTAGACTTCATGGCCGACTTCACACTAGCCTTAATACCTGAAGTCGAAAGGGAATTACTATTAACCTCGGGGAGCACTTCGAGAATTTGGACCCTTTTTATGGATTGTGCATCGAACGTGAAGGGTTCTGGGCTTGGCATCGTATTGAAACCACCTACGAGAAATATAATTAGGCAATCTGTCAGATCTGTGAAATTGACTAACAATGAGGCCGAGTATGAGGCCATGATTGCAGGTCTAGAATTGGCTAAAAGCCTTAGGGCCAAGGTGATCGATGCTAAGTGGGACTCCATCCTCGTGGTAAATCAAGTTAACGGGGCGTTCGAAGTAAAGGACGAATGGATTCAAAGATACTTAGAATAATTGTAGGTAACGCTGCATCAATTCAGGGAATGGACCGTGCAGCACGTACCCCAAGATCAGAACAGCGAGGCCAATGCTCTAGCTAATTTTGGGTTGTCGGTTGATGCCGATGAATTCAATTCGGGAACAGTAGTGCAGCTCATGAAGTTGGTTGTAGAAGAAGTCCACGCCGAAGTAAACTTAACGAGTTTAACGTGGGACTGGAGGAACAAGTAAATAGACTACTTGAAGACCGGAAAATTTCCCTCGGATCCCAAAGAATCGAGAGCCATGCATACCAAGGCTGCCAGATTTAGCTTGGTCAAAGGGGCGTTGTTCAGAAGAACCTTCGAGGGCCTGCTAGACAGATGCTTGGGACCGGGAGAGACTTAATACACCTTGAGAGAAGTTTACAAAGGCACTTGCGGGAACCATTCGGGGGCAAAATCTTTGGTTCAGAAACTAATCAAGGTCGACTATTACTAGGCCGAAATGGAAAAAGATGCGAAGGACTTCGTACACAAATGCGATGACTTCCAGAGACACGCCTCGATGATCCATCAATCGGGAGCGATTCTCCACTCAGTTTTGTCCTCGTGTCCATTTATGAAGTGGGGAATGGACATCGTTGGTCCCCTACCATGGGTACGCGGTAAAGCTCAATTCATACTATTCATGATCGATTATTTTTCCAAATGGGTCGAGGCTCAAGCATTCGAAAAGGTCCGGGATAAAGAAGTCATTGACTTCATCTAGGACCATATAATATGTCGATTTAGGATACCGTCCGAGGTCGTTTGTGATAATGGAAAATAATTCATCGGCAACAAGGTAAATCAATTTTTTTTGAAGATCACAAGATCAATAAGAAACTATCAACACCTTACCACCCTAGTAGGAATGGGAAGGCAGAATAAACAAACAAGATCATACTTCAAAACATGAAAAAGAGGTTGACCAGTGCAAACGGGAAATGGAAGGAGATCCTGCCCGAAGTCCTGTGGGCATACCGTACGACTTCAAAATCTAATATTGGGGCCATCCCATTTTTGTTGGTCTATGGAGCCTAAGCCTTAATACCAGTCGAATTGAGAAAACTGAGCCTCAGCTTCCAATATGCGACAGAAGAGCCAAACAGCGAGGCCATGATCATGATCCTAGAACTATTGGATAAAAGGCAAGAGGTTCCCATGGTCCGATTGGCCGCCCAGAAATAGCAAATAAAAAGGTACTATAACCAGAGAGCTAGCCTCCGACACTTTCAAGTCGGGGACTTGGTGTTGAGGAAAGTAACACTACACACCAGGAACCCGACCAAAGGGAAGCTGGGACCGAACTGGGAAGGACCATATCGAGTTGTCGAAATAACCGGCAAAGGCTCAAACAAACTCGAAGCGGGAAACGGCGTACAACTGCCGAACAACTAGAATGTGGCACAATTAAAGTGGTACTACTACTAAGGTACGAATTTCAATTACCCTTTAATCATGTTATAATCGGACTAAAATATGCAAATAAACGACTAAGCACGTATTTGGCTATTAGGACTAAAAGCACGCACTGCACTCTTTTTCCCTTGAACTGATTTTGTTCCAAAGTGGGGTTTTAAGCAAGGTTTTTAACTAGACAATAGTAAAATGTGCTAACTTAGATTGGAAGATCGGTTTTAAACTGGAGTTAGTGATCGTTCGCTTCAGGTCAATAGTATCTGAGCCCTCACGAGTTTGACCTCAAATATTGAGGGTCATTACCCTCGGGTTAAGGTCTTTAGCCAAGGAAAAAAGGAAACTTTGTGTACTAAAAGCTAAGGCTTAGTGGTTAGTATTCTTTGTAAGGGTCAAACGGTCATATGAACCATGCCCATATAGTCCGCTCTAGCTATGGCATAAGTTTTTATATGCTTTCGATCATGTACCTTGCATGCTAAGAAATGAAAGAAACTCCTCTTTGGTATTATGAATTTTTTCTTCTTCGATCCCGGAATCTAGAGCCCATGGGCTACCCCTAATTGGGGACTATCGAGCCCACGGGCTACCCCTACTCGGGGACTATCGCCCGAAGAAAATTCGAATGACCCGGGCTACCGAATCCCGGAGGCACCAAACCTATTAGGTGGTGCCCAAATATAAAAAAGGATATGGCCACCCTAAAATGGCTCAGAGACATCCGAAGACCGTAATAAAAAAGTAAGGCCTTTACAAAAATTCGAAACCTACTAAAAGATTACCCTCAGCAAAAACATCGTCTAAAAACACTTATGCATCTTAGGAACCTACAGTCTCACCGAGGGTCCAAAGCCTCGAGCAATTAAAGCTGCATCAAAATCGGGCTTTGTTCAAACTTTTGAAAAACGAATGTTATGGAACTGCATCTCATTCTATGCTAAGGCACCAAAAACAATACACGAATAAAAAGTGCAAGAAGATGCTGGAAAAGTAAAGCCAGCAGGTCCATCCTGCCCTTCCAACCTTGGGCCATGGCCTTGACCTTGTCCATCTCGGCCCGGAGTTGGTCGATTAGGTCTATATTTCGTTGGACCTGCGAAGTTGTGTCGTTAGTCACCACGACTAGCTGCTCATTTTTAGCCTCAAAGATCTTTACCTTCTCAACCAGGTCCTCATGTTCCCGCTTCAGGGTCAAAGCCTCCTTCTGAGCTTTTTCCAGCTCGACTTGGAAAATCGGGAGGTCTTTAAGGGCCTTGTCCTATTGCTCACTAAGGAATCTGTACATGTCCTTCTTCCGGACCTGTTCTTTGAGCTCGAACTCGAGCTGTCTACTTTCTAAGTGGTGCCTGAGGAAGCTTTCATGGTGAAGCACTGAAGCTTGTAAAATAATGAAAGTAGTGAAAGACACCAAAACATAAGTGGAATTCATAAAGGCGTACAAAAGTGTTGGCGTCTTACCCGGTTTAGTGCCTACTGCACCTTGTTGAAAAGACTTGACGTGCTCACCAAGGAACCTGTACATGTTCTTCTTCTGGACCTACTCTTTGGGCTCAAACTCGGCCCACCAACTCCTGAGGGCACATCCTTCTTCTGGATCTCCAAGTGACACAGCCTATAGAAATCCTCCAATTTGGACATGTCCATGCCATCAAAAAAGGAGTTGAGGGGATCATCTGAACCCTGCACTCCCTTACTTGACTTTTCTTTGCCCTCTTGGTCCTCTTAGAGCATGGACTCGTTATAGGAGGGCGTCTCTATGATGTCAATGACACCGTTCATCTCATTCGGAACAGGAGAGGATTCTTGGGAGGTTGTAGCCTCCATCTCCTCCTCAGGTTCCCGAACCGGAAAGGGATCGACCTATGGTCTTCTTTCTCGGTTGTCGACTACTCCCTAGTGAGGGTTGAACCATGGGCGACAAAGATGTAATCTTCTTTGGGCTTATCCTTGAGCCGGTAGAGATAGCCAGGGTCCGGTGCCCTGGACTTGGTACTCTTCTTGGGCTTCCTGGCTCGGGTGGCCGCCCTCTTCTTCCTCTTCCCCTCGGGGTTCGGGTAACCCGAAGACTTTCTCTTTTTCTTCTTTTTCTCCTTTGCGGTAGCCCCGGGCTGTCCCGAAATGGAGGGATTAGTAGGCAAAGACGGATCCTCTTCCTCAAGCAGCCTAAGTTTGGTGGTCTTAGGCAGACCTATAAGAAAAAAGAAAAGGTTAGCACTATATAAGTTAAGAGCATGATGGTAACTATTTCAAGAAAGAACCTCACCATGAGAATGAGCCTCCCATTTGACCTTTGAAAGTTTGTTCCATGTGCGCTTGGAGTGCAACATCTGCTTACAAATCCCTTCGATCCATTCCTTGAATCGAGGGATTGCATCGGGAACTTGGGCAACAGTTGCACGATCACAAACACGTGTGATGAGAGAAAGAACAAAAAGGAAGAAACATCCTGAAAATACAATACTTACGGTATGTGTTCCACTCCTAAGGGAATAGTAGAAACTCGGGGGGGATCAGGACTACGGTTTTCACCCGAATTAACCTCTCCTGCCAGCCTCTATCTCGGTACTCGTCAATGCTCAAGAAAAGAGCCTTGCTTGCTCGGCGGACAAGCTTGATCGGTCCCCTTATGAAGATTCGAGGACGATACATGCGGAGTAGGTGGTCAAGGATGAACCGAGGAGATTCTATGTTGTTCACGAAATGCCGCAAGAGGATCACAATCCTCCAAAACGATAGGTGAATTTTCCCGAGGCACACCTCGTACCTCTTTCTGAAAGCCAGGATTATGGGATCTACCGGGCCCAGCATGAAGAGGTAAGTATAAACACTTAAATACCCCTCCACGTGAGTAGTAATATTATCATTAGGCCTGGGGACAACCACGTCTTTACCTTCCCGTTTACAGTCCTCTCGGGCTATGGAAGGGTATCTTCAATAATGGGGCATATGTATCTCCATGCTCCCTCACCTCGGTCTTGTTGAATAGAGGCCTTCTCGACCTTGAAATCTTCCCCGATGGAGCAACCCCCGGGTATAAATCTCTTCATAGGAGGCTCGTGAGCCACCTCAGGGGTGGCCATCTCAACGTCCATGGCCGGATGGGAAGACAAGGGAGCTGCTTGTTGCAGTACGGACTTGGAAGTTTTAGCCATTGTAATCTGAGAAAATATGAAGACTTGAAAGAGAATTTGAAGATTCGAAAGAAAAATATGAAGATATGATGAAAGAGTATGAAGGTATGAAGATCTGGGTTGGAAATTCCAGAAAAAATATAAAGGTTTGAAGGTCTGAGATGAAGATATGAAGGTTCAAGAAGCAGGGTATGAAGGTTTGAAAAGGTTAAAAGCTGTTAGAAATTTCGAAGGTAAAAGCTAGGATCGTTTGTGGAAGAAGTGAAGAGGGTTGGAGCTTTTATAGGGGAAAATGCAATGAATGCGCGACGTTTCACATTTGAAGATAGCCATCCAATGACCGACACATGTCCGAAGTTAGAACGACACGACTGGTGGGAGCTTGGATTTACCTGTCATCTCAATTATAACATATGAGGGAAGAAACCGGGGTTCATCTATTAATTTTCCATCATTCCGGCAAACCTACTCTCAAAAAAATGAGGGGACTATCTGTATACGGGTAAAATCAGAGCCAATGCTTACCCGATTTCCCAATGAAGAAACGGAAGAAGGGTACGGACATACAAGGTTGAAATCGAGGCTGAGAGCCTTTCGTGCCGAGGCCTATAAAAGGTGAACGATGTGCTCATCGTCGGGCGTGATGAAGCAACACTCCTCATACCCAAAATGAGCTCTAAGACCTCGGAAAATATGGCAAACGGTTACACACGACTAACCGAGGGCCGTGATATCCGTGCCCAACCAGATATCACAGCGCAGATCTCGCCCGATGTCGGTTACAGATCAATAATTAATGAAAAATGATGATTTTTACCTTTTTTTAGAATTGTACTAGGGATGAAACTCTCCTACTATATAAGGTGAAGTTTTTTCTTTAATAACACACATTATAACACGAAAACAAAGGCAGTACAATTTCATTTTTTTGCTTTCTAGCTATTGCAAAGTTCTTGCTTTACTGTTTGTTCTTCATTCACTATTGGCTTCAAACAAGGGGTCCGATCGAAGGCAAACTATTGTTCAACCTAAGTTCAAGTCGAGCCTTAACACTATAATTGGTTTGATTATTCGTTTTGCCTTTAACTTGTTTATTTAATATTCTTGATTATTTGGGTTGAATCATGTCACGTATCCTTAAAATCGCCTATAAATTTAATTGTTATCCGTTTTAAGGGAAAACCAACCTATAAGTCCAAGTTATCTCCAAGCATATAGCAATTATATCGAAAATTATATATATTCTTCATATATATTACATATGCATAAGTAACAATAACGTTTCGGAACATGTAACATCAAAAGAAAAGATGAATAGGGACTAAGCCTGAGGTGACAGCATACTTGTATTGTGGCTCCAACTCGAATAGTCGTATTCATGCATGGATGTTTTATGTTTCTTCCTCCACGGAATCAAAAATCCAAGCCACACATCACACATGCGCTATGTATGGAGATATTTATATTATTATACATAAGGACGGGTATATCATATATGTATATATTTTAAATATTTATACTTATACTAAATCCAAACGCATGTATAAAATAAAAAAGTGTATGTGGATGCAGATGTACTCATTACCCTCAGATCGAGCTACATATATAAAAGAAAATTTTCAAAAAATATGATTCTATTTTTCACAAAAGAAATTAAATAGTGGGCTAAGTAATTGTACTGTCTAACATAAAATTCTGATGTGATTCATTTCTTTCATTCAACTATGAGAAGTAGAGCTGTCCCTATGTATCTTAATTGCAAGCATCCTGTTCTGTGTAGTTTTATGAGACATCTAAAAGGATAGATAGCTTATAGTGGTCCCTAGTCAAGGATTTTAGGGGATCTTTATCTATATTTCATGCATGAATACATTGACCACCTCTCAAAAATTTGTAGGAACCACAACATATACCCTATGGTCTCTTTAGTCCCCTTTGAAATTAATCTTCAGTTATGAAATGTTTGTTTTTCTTCTGTGTCCCCCACACCACAGCATGGGCTTGTGGTAGTAGTTGATTAACCATTCCTTTTACTTATATTAAATCATTTCGTATTCTAAGTCAGTAAATCAATTAATTTGGATTCGGGCTTTAATTGGACGAGATTATTAAAGGGAAAAGCATTTTTTACTAGTTTGAAATTTCTTCTTTCCAGGAAGCTAGAGCCGGAGACCTTTGATTAAGAGTTGAGAGATCTTATCCATCCCACGTGCGACACACAATTGGTGAAAACAAGATTCAATTTCTCCACTTGCTTTCGGTTCCCAATTTATACTTATTACAAAATTTCTAATTTTCAGTTTTAATTTGGATTCACTTTTATTGTGTCCCGCTTTCTTCCAAATTCTTTTTAGATAAGAGATTAAATTGTGGAAAAAATGACATTTTTTTATTTTAAAGAGACTCGGGAAAATATACCGGAAATGAGCTCCTAATATATTTTGTTAAAAAAGTATTTATGCTGAATTTGTTCGTGGGATGGAGGTTGGTTTGTGGGGGATGGAACAGTAATTACAGAAAGTCAAGATGATTAAACAACTAATTAGGTGTGCTGAGAAAGTAGTGTGATAACTTCTAGGGTCTAGCATATCCAAATATAAATATTCTTATGTTTGTTGAACTATCAAAGCTATTCGCTTTCTTCGTACTGTTTAAGATATAAATAATCGGTGGTTATAGTAGCACGTTATACCAATCGTACAATATTTAGTTTGACTCTTATCCTATAATGTTTCAAATGAATGGCTAAGTATGTTAGATTTAATTGATTGTACGTTAAACTTTCTTTAATATAATTAACAAAGTGTTTGTATGAGCACTCCTATTGTAACTCTACATCTTTCTTTTAACCCTTATTCAAAGGTTTTCCCCCTTTATACTTAACCATTTGAATTTTCAAACGTTTACTCCTAGCAGGAAAAAAAAAAAAGCAAAAAAAAAAAAACTCTAATATACAATGACTTAAATCTTCAATTGAAAGCATTTGACAATGTTTGTTCAACCAAAAAAAAATGAATGTTGATTATATACGTTCTTTTATATTTGTGTTAAGGTCATGCATAAATTGAATTGGTAGGTTAGAATATTAATCTAAACAAACACTTGGAGTGATGGAATTAAAAAAGAACTGATGGTTTAATATTTTTTTGGGTCTAAAATAAAAAGCGGGAATTTTTTAGACTTTCAATAAAGCATTATTCCCAATATTAATTTACCTATGATAACATTGCTAAAAAAAAATTGTAACATCGCTAAATCGTCACTAAACAGAAATGAGTTGACTGTATCAAACCTATAAATTCAAATAAATTTATTTAAGTAATTAATTAAATGATTAGAAAGGGAAAAGGGGACAATCATGTTAAAATACTCAAACTGCGAAAACTCAAAGCTAAATGATGCCAACAGAAAGTTGAAACTTCAAACTATCTTTTGTATAAAAATGAAGAAAAGTTTATAAAATGAAATTTTGCATGTTTTGTGACATTCATATGGTAAGAACTCGCCCAAAGTCTTACCAATCTACTCTAACAACGTTAATCAATTACTCCTAAATAAAAGCCAAATCATAAAAAGAAAATTACTCAACTAACTGATTTTTATCCTTACTTCTAGGACAAGTTTAATTTAACTGAAAGAAAAGTACGTTACGGTACAAATGTTACTACTCTCAGAGGCGGATGTAGTATATTACCAACGGGTTCAATTGAACCCATAACTTTCGACGCAGAGTAAAAATTTATAAGTAAAAATTCATTAAAATTGCAAAAATAGTAGATTTAAACTCATAACTTTGAAAATATAATGAGTTCAATGCTAAAAGCATTAAAATTGAACCCAGAAAATTTAAATTCTGGATCTGCCTCTGACTACTCTTTCTTATTCCCTCTGGCAAAATGACTTTCTGGCCACTCAAACTTATAGGGTATTTGAAAGCCGATACATGAACTTTAAAGTTTCTCATTTAAACATTCGACTTCATTATTCCATTAACTAATAAACATCTTTGACCATTGATCATGCACATGTGGCGTTAGTTGGTCCTAATCAGCCTGCTGCGTGAGGAACACAACGCACAGGAGCGTGAAAGCCCTCTTCCTAATGCCCAACGTTCCAAAATGGGTTGTATTTAAGTGGGTTCTTATTATTCCCTGTAAAATACATTATTCCTCCATTATATAGAATCTGAAGCTCCATTCCTCCTTTTTTCTAAAATTTGAAGCTCCATTTAATTTTTTTTCTTTTTCCCGACCGTGAAAATGATGGAAAGTCCTATATTTTGTCATTGTGGAGTTGAAGCTAAGTTTTGCATCATTTGGAAGCCAACAAATTCAGGAAGAAGGTTTTATGGGTGCTCAAATTATGGTCGAAATAATTCTTGATTTTTTTTTAGGTGGTTTGACCCACCTTTTTCAGATCACTACAAACAAGTGATTTCAGGGTTGTTATCAAGATTAGAGATAGATAGATAGATAGAGAGAGAGAGAGAGAGAGATCGACTACATCGTAGAAAGAGGGTGAAGATCATTGTAACTTCGGTTGTTGTATTACCACTAGTCATTGTAATTTCTTTCTTAGTCTAGAAAGCACTAATCATTGTAATTTTCTTCATAACCCTATATACAATAAAAATGACAAAATGTATGATAATTTTTGTGGAATGAAAAGAAATGTTTGAGATAAATAAGCAGACATAAATAAACAACCAAGTTCGATCGGACTTCTTGGTTGACAAAATTAGCTACTGAAAGTTATCTAGTAGCAGAAACAGTTTAAATATTGTGACAAAATAAAAGTCATACTTAAACATCCATAGTTAACCTACAAATTAAGTTCTGAAACTAATAACTTAAGCTATCACAGAAACAAACATTCAACAGATCATTATGGTTGAGAGTGGTTGATGTTTTGATGAGATTGGCTCAAGTTGGGACATGAAAACTAGCTTGGTTGAGATGAGGAATGGACTTGAGACTGGCTAAGGCTTGCTTAAGTTTCTCTTATCCTCAACTATTGTTGAACTTGCCTTTGTGTTGTAGCATTTCTTTCTTTGCCACCTTAGTCCAGGTGCACTGTATCCAAGATTGATATTAGCCTGCCCAACATCCACTATTTTTGTAGGAGCAGAAAGTACTCTATCTCTTGTTCCACACTGCATAGAAAGTCAAACTAGCACCTAAACTGCTAATATCTAAATAACACTCCAAATTCAAATCACTTACCCTTTCTATCATTGTCCTTAAATCACTAAATACGATACCAAATCCAGCAGTTCTAGGTCTTCCTAGAAGTCCAGTAGCTCTTGCCCTTCCTCTAACACTAGATAGAATATCCTCAGAAGTCCTTGATCTCATACTTCCAATATCTGATATAGGATAAAGTACTATCTAATAATATAAAAATGATGGTCCTAATACAGCTTAACTAAAGTAAAAAATAAATACTTATAGATACACTTGTAACAGCTGATAGTTGAGTATTTCTGGTAACAGCAGTTCCAAATCCACTTGCACCCTAAGATGGTTGAGTATTTCTGGTACCAGTAGTTCTAGATCCACTTGTAGCAGCTGATGGTTGAGTTGTTCTTTGAGCAGCCTGAGTATTTCTAGTACCAACAGTTCCAGAACCACTTGCAACATTTGATAGTTGAGTTGTTCCTTGAGTAACATTAGCATTTCTGGTACCAGCATTTTCAGATTCTTGTCCTTTCTGAAATTTCCCAAAAAAAAATGAGTTGTAGAAACAAACAAAATACAAGTCACAAACAAAAAATAAATGAATGCATTATCTGATCATTTACTAGGATAGGACACCCCTTCTTGTTATAGCCTACTGTCTTACAATGAGAGCATGTCATCGGTGCCCCATTCTTTGATTTGTTACCAAACTTCTTTTTAGGTTAATCTTGAGCTTTTCTTCTATTTTTCTTAGGTCTACCAGACATCTTAGTAATTACAAAAGGATCAACAATGTGATTCTGAGTTGATGGACACATCTCCATGTTGGTTACTTGCTGCATGTAACAACTGAAAGCCTTCAGGTATGTTTCTTTCCTGTACTAGTGAACAACATAGTCAACACGCTCAAATTTCCTAAAAAATATTGCACATATTGCATGGGAGCATGGTATTCCTTTGAGCTACCATGATCTACATGTGCATGTATTGTTGATAAAGTCAACAATATATTTGTATAACCCCTATTGTATCTCATGCCCAATGTCCCCATTCCATTTAAATTCATGCCTAAATGCATATTGAGATTGTTCCTCTATGTACCCCATTGCCATATGAAATACATCATATATCCACATTGTTGCAATTCTCATGGTAGTCATCCTCTTCATCACCTTCACTCTAATCTCTTCTAACATGGTTATGATACACTTGTGCCTAGCAGACAGGATCCAACTATTAAAAGTCTCACATATGCCGTTCTCCACAGAATCACATTTACTCCAATCTTTAAAGAATGCTCTACACCAATATTGTTTGGGGTATCTCATTAAATTCTCAATTATCTTACTATCACCCAATTCTACCAACTCATCTATCTTAGCCTTGAGACATGCTTCAAATGAAGCTCTTGCACAGGCCCGGAACTTCTTCCTTCTTTCCTCACCGTTCCACTTTTGTTTACAATTGCTTCATATGTGTCTTGCACATATTCTGTGCTCAATATTTCACATCAACTCAGCCACAGATTAAACAAGTCCCTTAAGCAACAAGAAAAAGAGTTAGAATATCATAAACATATATAAAGTAATTACAGGAAGAATAAAAAGAAATATATACTTTCTGCTTATCAGAAATGATGGTCAGCCCTTCACCTTGTGATTCTGTGAGCTACAAATCATGCATAAGGCACCTAAAAATCATGACCATATGTTCTTTGTCTCCTTTTCAACCAGTGCTCAAGCAATATGGTACATTTGATTGTTACCATCTTTACCAATACATAATAGAGCTTACCTTTACCCACCCCCTTCAGAAATGATGTATCAAAACAAATAACATTTTCACAACCTTCCAACCAACCTACTTTGCAAGTATATAGGCAAATGTAGGTCCTCACAAGCACATCTTTACCGAGTATTGTCCCCCTTGAAGTCTTCAAACACAATAGTGCTTCCAGGGTTTGTAGACCTTAGCATGTCAGCATAATCATATATTCTAGCAACCTCCTGCTTGTAATCACCTAGATACGTACCCATGACCTGATGTTCAGCAATGGCACAAATAAATATGTCCTTGAAATGTTTAGCTACTCATGCTGTATTAGGCATCTTGTTTCTGGTTGCTCTGAAACACTTATAAACATGATAGTAGGTGCTGACAATGAAATTCCCTGTGTGTCCCTCCAAGTTTCCCAAAATATGCCATCTGCGTCTTGTTAAGTTCACACATGTTGCCCTAACCCTATGTTGCTCATTAGGCCTCAACTTAATTTGAACTCTCCTTTATACAACATAATCTTGCAAAGTAGTTTAGAACTGTTTAACACTTTCAAAAATCATTTCTATTTGGAAATAAATTTTCTTGCAAGTGAGATCAAAGTATGCCCTGCTGATATATCTTCTTGGTTGAGGGTTATGTAAAAAAAAGTCTATTATACACTTGGCAATATAACATATTTTTACCTAGGTATTTTACTTATAATTAAAATAACTTTATACTATTTTATTAATATTTTTATAATATATTCAGATATTTAATTTCTTCATGGCACTCAATGTGTTTAATCATATTCAAACATGAACATATTTTAAAATATAAAACGATAAAAAATATTAATTTTTCAATATTTATTTCAAAATAATAAAAATAAATTTTTTTAACAAATGATTATATTTTATATTAGTAAGACTTTTAAAACATAAATTCAAAGATATTTGTGTTTAGTATTAAGTTTTTTAAACAAGGGAATATAATAGTACTAATGTAGCAATAGAATACTCTTTATTTTTGGGTGATAGACATCGTCACGCCGTAGTTTAGTGTAACCAACCTTAACTTGTTTTTAATATGATATCTTGTTGACCTAAAAAAATTAAATTTTGTATAGCTTTATTTGTTACATTATTTATTTGAAAGTGCTAATCTGATGTGTCAGAGTGTTAAATGTGGGTATTTTGTTTATTGGATTAACGAATATGGCTTGACTGATAAATTGGTGAACTTTGATTTTATTATTATCATTAAAAATCTTCATTAGGCATGGTTAAGAACATTGACTTGAGATTTGTTCATAGTAATGTTACTGACAAATTTAATGATGTTACATATATATCTTAAAAATTAATGTTAAGGGAAAATTGAATGCACGAACCTATTATAAAAAAATAAAAAAAAATAATATTAAATTATTTTAATTATAAATAGAAAAAACCTTGTTAAAATTATATAATATAGACGTTATTATATAAATGTGAGGATTTATAATGTCAAGGGCATAATAGACTTTTCATTAAAAGCTTTATAAAATCTTGTCAAAGTGACTAGTGTGATAGCTAGAGTATAGTAAAATAATTTTTGTGTAATAAAAGAAAAGAAGTAACTTTTGGGGAATGAACATAAAGTTAATTGACTTTTACATAACCCAAAAAAAAAAATTAACTTTTGGATAATAAACACAAAATTATATGACCGCCCATGAAATTTACTCTTTTTTGTTGTTAGCTTATTCCTTTTCTTTTCACGGATATTTAGTACTTTAGATTGAAATATAGAAAGGAAATGGCAAGTGATTTATCATATTTAGCAATAGATTTGTTTAAAGAGTTTATGCTCGTCTTCATAATTATCAAGACTAATAATTACCAATTCTTGTTTTGAAGGAGAAAATTAATTATGAGCTTATCTTCATAATTAAGGAAACTCTTCCACGAATTATATATGATCATTGCCATACTGAACAGACTTCCAATGATCAATAACTATTTAAGTAGCCCAGCAGTAGAAATTAAAATAAAAAAGGGAAAAAAACGAGGTAAACCTAACCAAGTTAACACAATTTTAAAAGAACGAAAATCATGTTATAAATAGAATTATGTATGAGGTGAATGTCTATATTCTAGGGAGATTATATGGTTTATTACTTGGTAGCTAAGTCACACTCTCCATATAAATAGAGGGTTCTATTCCATTGTAAATTATCTCATATCAATAAGAATACTCTTCTCCCTACTTTTCTCTGCAATACTCTTCTTCTTTTATTGTTTTATAACACGTTATCAGCACGAGACTCTAACCAATTGAGTAGAAAATTTGGGATTGAGCATAATGATTGTCAATTGTTCTATGAACTTCCTTCATGATTAAATTCTGGATTTAAGGTAAGTATTTTACTTTTCTCTTTCAAATTCTTGACATTCTATAATTTGATTTTAAATACAAACAAAGACGATAAATTTTGATTGCAACTCTAATGGAGTTTGAAAGATATTATAACCACCCAAAGTGGTAAAATTTTTATGCCTTGCCATGATCAAATTCATGTATGATTGTGGGCAAAGAATTGAAAACCCGTCCCATTGAATTTGCTCCATTCTCATTCCCTTAAGAGAATGTGATAGCAATATGTGATAAGTCTAAAAGAAGACAAAATTATTACTATGAATGTGTCAATGGATGTAGACGTGGCAATAGACGAAATTATAATTGTCATCATTATGGTAATGAGAACAATAAGGATTCTCAAAATAATCCTTCACTATGTGAAAGTAATATTTGTCATCGATTTGACATGAGATTTTATAAAGCATATATAGATGATTATTGTCTATTCATGATGTGAATGTGACAACATCTAATTTATGAATACATATTCATTCTTGGAAGAATATGAACGTGCTAGTGGTAGTGAATATACCACACTCACCTCTAGAGGGAGGTTTGAGAGGAAATAAGAAAATAATGTTATTATTATGGCATAAATGGTCGTTAATCACGTACTTATTGTACGCCAAAATATTTTGGCAATGTAATTATTAAAAGACAACGGTAATGCAAGAAACAGATCTTGCATATAATTTTGACCATAACCATAATGGTATAACTTTCTCTTTAAAAGAGATATTCACCATATGAATGTTGATGAATATGTGGTAGTACCAAATTAATTGAGAGCTCGGGAAGAGCCAATTATTACTATTTTGGAGAAACACAATTGATTACCAATAAGGTATTGTGTTGTAGTAAATCTCAAAGAAACTTATTCAGTTTCCAAAGTACACGCGAAAGCGGTTGATTATATTGAGACTATAAATAAAGGAAATATTTAATATCTTTTATTACTACAACTTGTAGCGGGATAATATGTATGTAAAAAGCTACCCACTTTATTCTCTAGTTTGTACTACACAAATAAAAGAACACCACACTAAAGTGGATGTTTATTGATATAAAAACCCATATCATAATAAACTTGGTGTTTATCGATAATTGCACACGTCATGTTGAAAACCTGAACTTTATCAATATTGATAATTTATTCAGTTGGCATAATTGGTTTGGCCATATCAATTTAAGTATGATGTGCAAAAATAATAGAGAATTCACATGGTTAAATATTAAAGAACTAGAAAGTTCTTTACGAATTCTCTTATATTGCTTGTTCTCGTTAATTAATTGACCAACTAAAATTGGGATTATGAATGCTAGAAATGTCAAAAGTGAATATGGGACCATTCATCTACCATGTATATCACATAAGATGCATCTATGAGATGGTTACATGTGCGATTATTATTAACCTGCAACTTGGTGTTTGCGAGGTAATTTGCTCAATAATTTAATTTAGAGCATAATTTCCAGATTTTCTATCCAAGATAGTTTATCTTGATAAGTTGGGTTACATCACAGTTGGTTTAGTAAAATAATTTATTGAGTGCCTCCACTTAATAGCTAAAATATTTCTTATGAGAACGAAGTTATCTATATCAGTTTGATATACGTTATATACGAAAATATATTATATTCTCCCCTCACAAGTGGTTCGGGATCAGGAACCAAATAATTCCATCTTGTTATTATTAATGTGCATTGTATATATTGATTAACACCATAATGCACAAAGATGTGTTCCCAAAATTGAGGGAAAAAGTTAGTTTTTCTAACATGAGGGGGAGACAAGATAAACAATTGAGAAAAAGTTACGTGGAATGAATTATTATTTATACATCTCGAACCTCGAATAAGATAATATGAACTTGAAGTTCATAAATAGATAATTCATCTGCAATATATTGCAAAGCAACCCAGACGCATTTACTGATCCAAAGAAAGTAACTATATTCTCATTGCAAATGCTCATATTAAGTCCTAGAAGGACAAAGTCTATGGTACGCTTAAAGCGTATAGACAAATCGGTTTCAAATAGAACTTCTTGATAAAGAAGATGAGCAAATGATCAAAATGATCATAATAAAGGAGACAAGTGATCTAGAAGATCACATGACATAACACTTCATAAAGTCTCATGAGAGTCAGGTACCTGAATATATGAATGAAGAGATCTCTATGTTATGTCTTTATGAAAAAATATTGAAACCGATATAAAATGTTTGTCGACGACATCTATCATAGCGCTAAGTATAGATGAGGATCTTAAGTCTATCGAATATAGACACAAAAGTATTGGCCAAATGGAAGAGACATAATTCAAGTAGAATTGATTCCATATGAAAGACATATAATTTTGTCTATATTATTCAAATACTTGAAAGTATAAAGTCAATGGTATGTGCAATCAGTTTTCGATATCTTATATGTCTAGCATGACATAAAAACTTAATATGCATCTAAAGTCTATTTATGGCTTATATGACTTAACTTATATGACAATCTTTGAAGGATTTAAATCGCTTGAAGCATATACAATTCTTGGTCCCGAAGTACCGTATGATAAGTGTAATTTATGCACATATGTATTTTGCTATAACTATAAGCATGATAATATGATAGCGAGAATACCTCTATGGAGATATTGAAAAGGCCATTCTACGGCAGTTTATGAAGACATTACTATCAAGAATGATGATTTCAAGATGCAATATATTCATTCAAGTTAATATGGCTGATTTGTTTATCAAGTCTCTACCAAAGATCGTTTGAAGATGGTGCACAAGATTGGAATGCAAATGCTTAAAGATGTGAATTAATGCTCTCATCAGGGGGAGTTAATACGCGTTGTACTCTTTTTCCCTTACAAAGTTTTGTTCCACTGGGTTTTCCTTGCAAGGTTTTTAACGAGGCAACCAAAAGGCGTATTGTTAGATATGTGTACTCTTTTTCCTTCTCTAGAATTTTTTTTCCATTGGGTTTTATTTAGTTAAGGTTTTAACGAGGCACATTATCTGTTGGATAGACATTCAAGGGGGAGTATTATAAATAGAATTCTATTTAAGGTGAATGTCTATATTCTAGAGAAATTCTAGGGTTTATTACTTGGTGATTAAGTCACTCTCTCCCTATAAATAAAGGGTTCTACTCCATTATAAATCATCCCATATCAATAAGAATTCTCTTCTCCCTACATTTCTATGCAATACTCTTCTTCTTCTCTTATTGTTTTATAACACATCACTCATATTCTTCAATTTTTCCATTTTTGTTATTCACGGGTTTTCTACCAAAAGAAAGAAAGGGGAAAAAACAACTGCAGCGTTGAGTGACTAGTCAACTTAAAGATGCCTCATTTTGCATTTAATTAATTGAATCATTATTCGTCAACTTCTAGAAGTTTAAAAAAAAATCGTATGTTGTAAAAGCTAAGCACACGCCTTTGGATCCCATATTTTAATTATGAGATTAATAGAATTCATACTTTTCCACAGTACGAACATGTATTGTTTTCCCTAAAAACCACCAGAAATAATTTTTTGCAACGAGAAACACCATCATAATATATAATCAAGCATATTTAATGTACCATAACTCTTTAGACTCGTAAATAACAAACACAATAGGAAAGAATTCCCCATACTTAGTCGGTTATTACTTATTAGCCTACACTGTGGGCACCGACAATATCGACTAATATTTACAAAAGAAAAATGTGGTGGACAGTCATTAACATGATTAAAACAACTTACAATGAAGAATCGAATATTCGACAAATAGCCAAAACTAACATGCTGACTCGAAAATTCGTTTGACTAATTATGTATGAGTTCTCTAATAATCATTATTGATGTGGTAAAACTTCAAAAGTGAACCATTGGGATTTGGGAACCGTCCTCTAAAAAAACAAAGTTGCACTATTTTTTATCAAAATATTTATCTTTATAACCAAATGGTGTCGATTTTTCTTAATTTACTTTTTCTAATCATATCGTGTCGATTTTTTCATAAAAGAAAACTGATTTTCTATAAAATTTAATAATTTTTCAATAGTTTAAAAAGTTAGTTATATTCACACTGCTTAATATACTATCATTTATATATAATGTATTCTTTTTGTCTCATTTTATATAATGTTTATACTATTTCATGAGTTTAACATGTATTTTTATTTTCAGTACTTTTTCATAAAAGTAATCATTGTACTTTTATAAAAAAATTATTCACTAATGATTTGGTTATAAAAACCTAAGCATATCCAATAAACACAAAAGAAGTTATTTCACATTCATACTCCAAACTCACTATTTATGTGGTAAGGGAAGAAACTATTATAAAAAACTTATAGGGGTTTTCCCACTTTAATAAGATTATACGGTACGAATTCAATTTAATTAACATTTCAAGTTAGAAAAACTATACTATGTAGCGGTTTTTAAAAATAACAGTCGAATCAATAGATATATATTAACAAATATAATTATTCTTGGCCAAATATGTAATTTGCCCATAAAAGGTTACCAAAAAAAATGTGTGATAAAAATAAGGAAGTAGGGGGAAATAAAGGAGGCAGAGGAAGGGAGGGAGAGAGGGGGGAACACACCGACCCTCTCTTACCTGTCTCTCTGTCAGTTTATTACTATTCCTAACATCCTTTCTTTCTTTCCTTCTTCTTCTTCTATTCTCCCCAAAATCTGCAGCCTTTTCTCTCTCTCTCTCACTGTTAAAGTCCGAACAGATCTGCTCAATCTCCGGCAACATTACAAAAAGAAAAGGCTTTCATATTTGTTAACGTCCATTTTAATTAGTTATAAGTGAAGAACGATGAATCGGAGCTTCAGAGATTCAATGATCAGCGGGAAGAATTTTCCTATATCGTCACAGCACCGGCGAGGTCTTAGTCTTAACGGAGCTTCTAGAGAGCAGCATGATGATAACTTGGATCTCTTCTCCAAAAGTCGCCGCAGTATCTCCGTTGCATCCTCCGACGAATCCGATGGTATGCCTTTTTTCTTACGTTTCTTATTATTTACGTTGTATTTTACGCTTCCTCATTATCACAAGTTTAATATGCCTCATCTGCATTATTGGCCGCAAAATACATATACATACACAATTGCTTCTAAATCACAATCTAGTTGAGAGCCGCTATATGTATGCAATCTTCATTATAGCTAGCACTCCTCTTTGAGGATTAATTAGTTGGACAAATTTCTAGTTGTAAAAATTAGTCTGTCCGGAAATATATATGCTACTCTTGACTATTAAGCTCTAATTTTTTCAATAGTTTTCCTTTTTATTTAAGTAATTTTTTTAAATTTGTTTTGGTTGCTCTGTGCCTGCAGTTTCGGTTAAACTGGGGAGGCTTTCAATTGGATCAGTGAAGCAAGTAAAGAGTGGATTAGAGGATCTGATAGCATCTACCGAGGGAGATAAGCATGATTACGATTGGTAAATCTGCATCTTTGCAATATTAGATCTCGCCTCTTAATTATTTGTTTGGACTAACTCAAATTACATGGGGAACTACTACAATTTTAGTATTAACTGCTCTGTGTGTTGAATTCATACTGATTACAAAGTCAATGACTGTTCCTGTTAAAGGAGAATAGTTCCTCTAATTTCTAACTAGGTCACTAGTCGGGTGCTCAAATATTGGCTAAGAGACACGGTATCATCCTAAATATACCTTTGTTGAGCAGCAGTCGCCGAGAGCTGTAGTAGTGTATATTAAATGTATCAACTTAAGGCCAGTCGTCTTCATATAGCCGACACAGTCAAATTAAGCTATGTTTCCCTTTCCATGTCTAATAAATGAAGAAGGGAAAGCATTATTGATTCCTCACTCACAGTCGTCGTGTTTTCATTTCTATAGGCTCCTCACTCCGCCAGGAACTCCCCTTGTTCCTTCATCAGATGGAGGTGAATCAAAACCAGCTTCAGCGGCTCCAAGAGGAAGCTCATTGGGCAGATCTGCCTCCACTACTAAGGCCTCAAGGGTAAGTCTCTATGTTTCTGTATTTATCATGTCTTTGGAATTGTGGAATTCATATATATCGATATCAATGGTCTTTAGAGTTGAGACTTACTTCTCCATGAAAACTTTCTCAATCCCGTCGTCTATCACAATCCACATTTTTTTTAAATTCACAGTCATCATTATTTTAGGTTATTGTTGCCCAATATCTTTACTTTTGAAATGTGTTGTTGGACCTCTATCATACAAACTAGATAGATGGCTATCTAGAATATCAGTTTCACAGGCTTGTAACGCTCACAAATTACCTTGCCAAGTAGTTGTGCTGATAAAATAATTTGTTTTCAGCTTTCAGTGTCTCATTCAGAGAGCAATACTCCTGCAAGACCAACTCGGAGTAATTCTGTGACTCGACCTTCCATTTCTAGCTCTCAGTACAGTAGTTACTCAAATAAATCAGGCTCTATTCTAAACACAAGCTCTGCATCAGTCTCCTCCTATATTAGACCATCTACGCCGACAAGCCGTTCTTCTTCTTCAGCCAGGCCTTCCACCCCGACTTCCCGTGCAACTGTGTCCAGACCTTCAACTCCTTCTAGAGCCCGCCAAGCCCCAAGTACTCCTTCTAGGACAACCCAAAGCTCAAGGCCTTCTACTCCAACTTCCCGGGCCCAAATACCAGCAAACTTGAGTACCCCTGCTGCTCGGTCTACTTCAAGGCCTTCAACACCTACTCGTCGGAACATAACACCTTCATTGTCTCCAGCTTCTAGATCGTCAACTCCAGCAGGGCGCTCTGTCACCAATGGACGACCTGCAGCTTCTGTTTCTCGTCCAAGCTCCCCTAGTCCCCAAGTTCGTCGACCATCACAACCAATAGTTCCCCCAGATTTTTCACTTGAAACGCCTCCAAACCTACGCACAACTCTGCCAGACAGGCCTCTGTCTGCTGGTAGGTCCAGGCCAAATCCTTCTGTCACTACCAAGGCAAATGCAGAAATCCCAAGTGTGGCAAATCCTCGGAGACAGTCATCACCCATTGTTAGCAGGGGAAGACTAACAGAACCCTCTGGTAGAGGACGAGTGCTTGGCGGAGGGCAACTTAATGATATTTCTGATTCCCGCAGGGCTTCACATGTCTCAGAATTGTCTACAAGGAAGCCTGTAAAGGCTGCTACTGATAGCACGGGACTTGGAAGGACAATTTCTAAGAAATCTCTTGACGTGGCAATCAGGCATATGGTAAGTACGGTCTTCAGATTTTGCATCGAGCAGATTCTTTTGTTATGATCAAATTACTAAATTTGTATAGCAATTCTTAACTGCTGATCTGGTTCAATTAGCTTCTATTCTGCTTATGGTTGTTGGTGAAGTGATTTCGACAATTAAAGGCTTAATTGTGTGTTCTATTTGATGCTGTATGGGTTTCCTTGAACTGCCAAAGAGCAGGGAAGTTTGTTGTACTTAACAGTGTGGACACATTGCTGCTGCAGGATATTAGAAATGGCCTTAATGGTGTTCGTCCACTTTCTGGCTCAACCCTCTTTCCACATAGTATTCGCTCCACAAATGGGAAAAACCAGCCTTCTCATGGTTCGACTGCCCCATCCTCTACCAATGAGAATGCATCTTACCACTACAATGGTAATCTTCCTGAGAATGGAAATTACCTTAACAGGTTATCTGAGAATGGGAGTGAAGAGGGCAAGTCTCAATATTCAGCAAAATTGACAGACATTGATATTTATGAGAGTTCTCGTTATGATGCGCTTCTGCTGAAAGAGGATTTGAAGAACACAAATTGGCTGCACAGCATCGATGACAAGTCGGATCAAGAAACGTTATTTGACAACGGATTTGAGTCGCTACCTGAACCTTTTAGCCCTTTGCAGCATTTGTGAAGTGATTTTCCTTTCTGTTAATGCTAATTTTTATTCTTTTGAGTTTTTATTTGTTACTAAATCATTTATTTGCAAAAGAAGATAAGAAGAGATGGAATGTGGCAAATTAGCCCATCAGAACTGTGAAAGGCAACCTACTATATCTATTTTGTTTCCATTATTATGCTAGTAAAAGGACTGTATTTGTATTCCATATGCCACGAGAAGATGGTGGTTGCGACAAATTATGGATGCTAGCTGATCTTATCCAGTTGAAATGAAGCCTATTTCTTCGTAGTACATTGTTGGGCCTTTAATGGTGGCAACAAGACTTTAGTCTATGTTCATTCTGTTTGGGTACCCCAGAAGTGTAAATGGAAGCTCATTGCTGAGCATATTTAATGATAACTTGATTTGGTCCTAACAAACCGAAACTTATATGCTGAGATATTTATTATTTGCTTGATTTTGTCCTTACAAACATTTAAATCCAAACTTGAGCAAACCAACTATTAGTAGATGTAAATCATAACTCTTCAACTTGAAAGCGGTACAGGGAAATAAAGTGAACATGTTCAACAGTCACTTAAATAAGCAAACCCGTTCATTCAATCTTTGGGTTCAATACTTCAATAAGGCGAAAAAAAATCAGAAATAGTCCTGTTTAGGAATGGTAGTTGAAAAATAGCCACAGTTTCAAAAGTAATTGAAATTTAGTCACTTTTTATGTAAAGATAAAATTTAAACAAAAACACTCTTAATTCGATTTCCAGCATAATATGCTGGAGTTTGAATTTTTTACTATGATTCCAGCATAATATGCTAGAATTTTATATTACATCATAATATGCTGGAAGTTTATATGCAGGAGCTCCATAATCCCACGTATTATGCTGGAACTTTTCGTGTGCTGGAGTTCCAACATAATATGCTGGAAGTTCATACACAGAAGTTTCATAATCATGCATATTATGTTGGAATTTTCCACATTTCAGCAAAACAGTGGAAACGCTGGCCGTTTTCCGATTATCAGTCCGGAAAATAGCTAGCCCGTGCTATTTTTACTAAATATGGTAAAAATAGCATGGACTAGCCAGTTTTCGGGTTGATCATTCAAAAATATCCAGCGTTTGCAAAGTCATTGAAAAATAGCCACTATTTTGTTGCAACACGGAAAGTTCCAGCATAATATACTGGAGATTGTTGCACATGTGTATGAACTGGAACTCCAGTATATTATGCTGGAATATACTAGACTTCCAGCATAATATATTGGACTTCCAGCATAATATACTGGAGTTCCAGTATAATATACCGATCCAGCATATTATGCTGGAAGTCCAGTATATTATGCTGGAGTATTTTCCGGATTTTGAACAGTGTTTTCACTCAGATTTATCTTTACATGAAAAGTGGCTAAATTTCGATTATTTTTAAAACTGTGGTTATTTTTGAATGACCACTTGTAAATCTGGCTATTTTTTAATTTCTCCCCTAATTATGCCCACCGGCTAAGCCCATATAAGAACCTTCGATGAGTCTATAAAAGAAGATCAGTAAGGAATATATTTGTATCTGAACTTATAAGGGATCTTTACACTGTTCAGCCACTCCCCCAAATGAATACTTGAGTCTAATGTTGCCGCTCATACTTAATGCTATTTATCTAAATTAACTTAAGTGATCTGGTATTTATCTTAAATATTTTTATATCCTAAGTGCATTACAGTTTAACTTAATGTAACGCCAGAAATACCCAGTGGAGCACATAATACCCACTCCATAAAATTTGCGTAGAACACAAAATACAAAGAGTAAAGGACGCCGTAGTGGATCTACTTTCTCGAAATTTGATATTATAGTGTACTACTACTATTCTGGATCCTGTCGTTTTCATTTATTGCATCTTTGGATGAGGGATTATAGAGCTTATTAGGTCACCTACACCAATAATAAAAATAGGATTAGTCCCTCTTGAAAGATATGCCTTTTTGTTTACTTGAAAATTGAAATTTACAACTTTGACTAAAATTGATCCCTCATCCACATATGCTTTGTGTTTTCTCCAGGTAAGCAGATCTGAAGCAGGGCGGATTTAGACCCAAATTATAGTGTACGTGAATCCGTAGTCTTTATATCAAACTAGGTTATATATATTCCAAGAAGTGATCTAATATTATTTGGTGACCCTTACCTTCTAAAAAAGTTAAATGGTACACTTGGTTATATGCTTAGTTATTTGCCCAAAGATTACTTTTGTGCTGAAATAAATTGGATGAAGATGGATTAAATAATGGGTTAAGTTCAATTCCTCCAACTCTTATCAAGTTTTAATTTCTTCATTATAGCTATTTATAACATAGTATCAAACAAAATAAATTTAATTTTTTTCTGAAAGGTTTCTCATGGGTCAATTTGAGCTAATATGTAAACCCAAATTTTAGATAATGATCCGAGTTAATAAATGGATGGATTGAGTAGGTCATGTTTATTGGGCTGATTTTGCCACCGCTAAGTACACATTTGGTATACCGAATAGGAATCAACTTAAATAGCCGCTCACCCAATTGATTAAACTAAAGATAGCCGACAAATATATAATAGTATATGTATAATTCATGTATAATATATGTATAACTATGTATAATGAGTTTATTATCTATAATATTGACTACAAAATATAAATAGTAAATCTGGACGACTATTTATGTAAAGATCTCATCGCATATTTACCAAAGTTTGTTTATGTTCCTACGGAGTACAAATAATTGAGCAACTACCTCGGGGCATTTTCATACATACCCACTTTTGGGGTCAGTATTGAAGTTATACCCGCATTGCATAAAAATTTACAAAGTGTATCCGTTAGGATTCGTAGTTCAATCTCTTCAATGCAACTTCAAAAATTAAATTTGAAGTTCTTATACCTTTCGGATGCAACTTCAAAAATATCGAATCTTAAGTAGTTCAATATATTTAATGCAACTTTAGATTTCGAATCTTAAGTTTTGAAACATAAACTTGTTTTTCTCGAATTTCAGCAATTCAATACATGATTCAATGCCCAAATCTGCTCAAAATGAGCTCAAATTTGAAACATAACTTTCAAATATCATAAAGAACAAATCTCAATCATCAAATTGTCAAAAACAACAACAAATTTAATAAACCTATTTTGCAACTAAAAAAAAAAAGAAGAAACTCTAAGCACAAAGAAGAAAATAACAGTAAAGAAGAAAAGAAAAGTATATGTATACGAAGTTATACAAAAATTGAATATCAATTAATTTTTCTTAAAAAGTGAATACAAATTCAATAGGTAGTGCAAAACTGGATGCCCACATGAAAATTTTACAATTACCTCAACTGTACAAGTCCAATGTGCTCAATCTCAATTACAGCGCACTAAATCTCTACTCACTAGGTAAATCATCTCCCAAGCTACATCCTGAATTACTAGATATTTATTTGGGTTCAATCATTAAAACTAGAATATTACCAAAAATAAACCAATAGAAAAGGTGAAATATTTTTCTAAATCTTGTTGTATTACTACCAGTAAAGGCTTAAGGAAACGCTGTTCATCATGTAATCTAGTGTTAGATCTTGGATTTTAACTAGGTGGGTGCATATCCATTTTATAGTCAAAGTCGCTTTCTGATAATGAGTGTAAACTTAACTAGTTTAAATATTTTACTTACAATTATTGAGTTATGTCATAATGAGTGTACATCATGTAAAAAAAAAAGTGCCCCCCCCCTCCCCCCCTCCCCCAACCAAAAAAAAATGAGAAAGAAAAAATGAAGCGATAATGTGTGAAAGGAAAAATAGAGAAGTAGGGAGGAAGGAGCGACGCATGTGAAAATAGTAGTAAGCCATGTGAATCTGGATGTAGAAAAGGCAATTTCAAAATTCGCATTGAATATGTCGGTTGAATCTCCCCCTCACCGGTAGGGGCGGAGCTAGGCTCAATAATTTTAGTTTAAACTTTATATTTGTGTAAGTAATTAGTTAAATATATATAAAAAATAAATTTAAAATCTAATGCGCAAGATGATGCAATAATAATTATTAATTTATAAGAAACATGATCCATAAGCTGGCTTTATTCATCAATGGCAGTTGCCAACTCAGGTCAACCCACACTTGAGCCATTATAATTAGTATTTCATTTTTTCTGCAGTACTAACTAACTCTTTTGATATAGCATGTGCAAAACATCTCACTTTCCTTTAATCAAATTCTTTATAAATAAATAAAAAAAAAAATAGAAATGGATAGGTTTTGTTAGGGTACGCATTTTCAACAACATATGCAAGCATACCTATATTACCTAAGTCGGCATCAGTAAAACGGAGCAATTAAAACAATGGTGTAGTACATATGTGCCGTGCTAAAATTCTGTATTTATACTCTAGGGACGTTATTGTCTCTCATAATTGTTTGGTCTTATTTGCTCAATAAATTTCATCACACCTGTGTTGAGTCCAAAGTTGAGATTCTCGTGTTCCAAAGCATTTACCAAGAATATAATGTTCGAATTGGTATAGGTCTATAGACTAAAATCATCTTTTCGTTTTTTGCTAATTCACTAATAAAGTATCTCAGTTTGTATAATTAAGCTATACGAGCCTGCTATGTATATATACGGTTGGGCTTATTAGTTAACAATTAGCTAGAGGAAGATTAGTCTATTCCAAAATTGACTAAGCGCCCATCTTTCTTTAATCATCATATCATATCATACAATATTATAGTGGGAAGCTCTTAAGTAAAAGTTAAATTACCAAAATGCCTACAAAAAATTAGTGGACTTTTATACCCTTAACAAATAAATAAACAAATTATTTCTTATTATACTCGTAGTAGCTAAACTATTGAATAAAAAGCTAAAAATATTTCATAGTAAATAGCCTTTATCGTGATAATGGTGTTTAAATCTCTTCAACCTCTTATCATTATTACGCTCTCGAAAATCATCACCAATTAAAACTATTACAAACAAACCGTGATTGATAATGTATGTCTACTAATAAGGCTTAATTTTCATTAATGTTCAAAAAAAAATTATTATAATTTCTTCAATAATAAAATACGTATATGTATGAAGTGTTCTTTTAATGCATCAACCTTTTCTTATAAGAATTCATAGCTAAGGATTATGAAAATTAATGTGGTAATTAATAGTTTCATTTAAACACACAAAAAATATAGGGGGAATGAAGGGGCAAATGTTAAATCGATAAAAAGGGAAGAGATAAAGACAAGGTAGTTTAAATTAAATTGTAATGACCCGGTTGATCGTTTTGTGTATTGTAGCCACATTTCCCTATTTATTGCCTCCTCTATGTTCATTTATCGTTATGTGACTTGTCGGAGTGGTTGATTTGGTTTCGGGGAGGTTCCGGAGTGAATTGGGACACTTAATCCCAAGGTTGGAAGGTTAAGTTGAAAGAGTTGACTGGAGTTTGACTTTTGTGTGGATGACTCTGGAATGGTATTTTGATGAATCCAATAGGTTCGTATGGTAATTTTGGACTTAGGCGTATGTCCGGATGTTGATTTGGAAGTCCATAGGTTGATTTTATTTTTTTGGCGAAAGCTGAGAAGTTGAAAGTTTGGAAAGTTGAAAGGTTTGACAGAGAGTTGACTTTATTGATATCGGGTTCACATTTTAATTTCGGGAGTTAGAATAGGTCCGTTGTGTCATTTGGGACTAGTGTACAAAAATGAGATCATTCGGAGTTGATATGATATGGTTTGACATGAGTTTTAGAAGTTGGAAGTTCATTAGTTTTATTAGGCTTGAATTGGGGTGCGATTCATGATTTTGGTGTTGTTTGATGTGATTTGAGGATTCGACTAAGTTCCTATTGTATTTTAGGACTTGTTGTTAAGTTTGGATGGGGTTCCACGGGCTTCGAGTACATTTCAGATGATTGCCGGATCATTTTTAGACTTTGAGAAATAATAGATTTGAGAGTTCTAGTGCAATTGTACCTGCGAGGGATTTGGCCGTATGTGCGAGGTCGCAGAAGTGGCCTATTGAACGCAGAAGCGAGAAAGGCTAGGTCTGCAGAAGAGGATGGGTATCCGCAGATGCGGAGCCGTAGGTACGGCCTTGGAAGTAGGTGCGAGGTTGGTCTAGCTAGGGGAGGCCCGCAGATGCATGCATTTTTCCGCAGAAGCGGAGTCGCTTCTACGATGGATGGACCATATAAGCGGAATGTGGCTGGAGGATCAGAGACCGCAGATGTGAAATTACTGCAGGAGCGAATTCATAGATGCGGGTACCTGACCACAAAAGCGGTAGGTCGGGGATTTAAGTTGAGTTCGCAGAAGCGTGGTTTTGACCGTAAAAAGGGTATGGCAGGTGCGATTTTTGGGTCGCAGATGCGGGATCGCTGGGCAAATTTTATAATTGAGGGTTTCATTGTTTTTCTCATTTTGGGAGTTTTGGAACTCGGCTAAGGCGATTTTGGGAGACTTTTTGTTGCAATTGAAGATGTATGTAAAGATTATTCAATTAGGATGATAGATATTGATTACCCATTGATTATTACACCTAGTTTATGTGAATTTGAAGTGAAATTTGTGAATTTAGGCTATGATATTGGAGGGTGAGATTTGGTGATTTGGGGGCCAATTTGTGAATGGAATTTGATGAAAATAGTACGTTTGGACTCATAATTGAATGTATATTTAGAATTTGTGAATTTTGTTGAGTTTTCGGGTGCGAGCCCAGAGGTTACTTTTTGGGGTTGACTTTGCATATTTAATTCAAGACCTTAGACTTATCATTTATAATTATTTTTTATGGCTTTTAATTGATGATATTAAATTGCTTTGGCTATATTCGAGTCGCTCGGAGGCCGATTCGCATGGCAAGGGATTTTTGGAGTATTGATTTGCGCATTTTGAGGTAAGTAACATATCTAAACTTGGATTTGAGGATAATTATCCTTGAGAACTATGTTATTTGTGATATGTTGGGTAACTGTGGGAGTGCACCGGAGTAATCATGATCAGGGTTGACTTTTAGACTATTGTTCTATCATACCTTATTTTATCTATATTTTTCCTACTTGTTCGATTATCTTACCTGTAATTCATATTAGAAATCATGTTTAGACTGTGTATTTATTTGGTTGAGACCTAATGAGGCTATTTCTGTTGTTTTGAGCTATTTGACTTAACTATAATTATACACTCAATCATGATTCTTCATTTGCCTATAATCTCAGTCTCTATACATTATTCATTATTACATCATATGTTGTTGTTTTCCATATGTTTTACTGTTTGGGCTGGGTGCTATGAGATTGTGAGTCTTTGAGACTTGAGAGGTTGATGACTGAGGTGGGCCTTGGAGCCGTGTTGAGAGTAATATTTGGATCGGGTTGCACGCCGCAACATGCCATATTGGATTTATATATATTATTATCGGGTTGCACGCCGCAGCATGCCATATTGGTTTTTGATTAGTGCTTGGGCAGGATCCGCCCCTCCAGAGTCTGACATGCCAGCAATGAGCACAGACACAATAATATATACATGTGCTTTGGTGAGGGGCATTGATATCAGAAATCCGTTTTTGTGTGTGTGTGTGTGTGTGTTATAAGGTAGGCATTTGAGTCAGGCACTTTAAGTGTGCTGAGAGTGAGATTACTTGAGGATATCACTGTGAAATCATGAACTTGACATGCATATTTGACATGTAGGCATATAGATGTATTTTTCTCATGCTAGCTAGTAAATAAAATTATTCTTATCTGGGTTGGGCTGTAAATTATTACACTTAGAAAAGAATGTCTAAATTCTTGTAATGTGAACTAGCTGAATATGATAATTCCTTTGAGCTATTTAGTGTTACTGCTATCGTTACATCTTGTGTTGTTATTGATATTGGTCTCTGACTATTTCATTTGAGATTGTCACTGCTTTCAGCCCAAGGTTAGGTTTGTTACTTATTGAGTAAATAGGGTCGGTTGTACTCATACTACATTCTGCACTTCGTGTGCAGATCCAGGTACTTCCAGATGTGGTGATAGCTAGAGCTGTGTTGGTACC
Organism: Nicotiana tabacum; assembly: GCF_000715075.1. Classification (NCBI taxonomy): domain Eukaryota; kingdom Viridiplantae; phylum Streptophyta; class Magnoliopsida; order Solanales; family Solanaceae; genus Nicotiana; species Nicotiana tabacum. The sequence goes on along the minus strand of NC_134089.1, from coordinate 53,284,853 downwards.
ATTACTTGAGAGACTATGAGGTAGCTGCTATTACGTCCGCAGACCTTGAAGTTCTCTTTCATTTATTTCCTTTGGTTTTATTCTATTGTATAGGTAGTTGTATTGAGGATTTGGCTTTATATTTTGATATTCAGTAGTGCTCAAGTGCCCGTTAACACCAGGTCATTGTGAATGTTGTAGTAGTGTTGTTGTTGCTTTCTCAGCTATTTCATAATATTTCTGTTGTTGAGTTCATTAAACCTTGATCTACCAAATTCGTTGTTATTATATGACTATTAGCTTTTTATCAAGTAGTGTTAGGCGTTGTCGTAATTCCGGTGGGAGTTGGGTCATGACATAAATTGTGGATTTATAGACTACTTTTCTGGGAGTCATTCCAATTAATTTTGCATTGCATTTTCGACAGTTTCCTTTTTGCTGGTTTGGATATTTTTTTTGCTTGGATTGTTTGATTTGCTCCACAGTGTTATAAAAAGCAAAACTTATGATGCTAATAAGTTTTCCCTTTATGCAATTTGGAAGCTTGATCTCGGTGAGTTAAGGCCAAATATTATTATTTTATTTATTTTATTTTTGCCTTCTAATTGGTGTTATTTGTGCATTTGGTAGGCTTTTCAAATGATAGCTTGGTCGCTTCAATTTTTTCTATTTAACTGTCTTCATCATGTTGTCCCTTCTCATCGTCTTCACCATCCATATTTAATCTTACCTTTGAGGAATAACTTTGAACTCTAAAACTTTGTGCGAGTTAACACGTATTGCACCCTATTTTGTACTAGTCAAAACAAGATTCAACTTGTGGTTTCTCTGTTGTTGATAAAGGAGAGTCACCACCTAATATTTAAAGGTATACTGGGGTACCTATTTAATTACTATGTCATGTTCTTATTATTAGTCTGCTAGCCGGTGAGATTATAGATAAGGGTTCTTGTTCTTCTAAGAGGAAGGTGTTAGGCACTCCTTAAAATCTACCTGAGATAGCTTAGGACTTAGACTAGGTTTGAAATCAATTATTTATACTATGTCTTAACTAGCGTTCTAAAGATGCGGCTTGCCATTTATTACGGCATAATTCTTCAAAAGAAGGGTGTAGTTTAAAAGGATAGGAATTAATAGAGGAAAAATAACGCTTATTTTATGTACACTTGAGAGAGCTTTTGAAAAGAGATATAAAGTGTTTGTAAAGTATGTGAAAAGGAGGAACTAATTAAACACTTGTTCTTAAAGCATAACTAAATATACCTTGCTCTTTTAAACTTGAAGAAAAGCCATCTTTTTGAAAATTCATTTGGGACGGCAACACTTCATATTTTGAAACAATTTGATTCCCTTTTTTTTAAGAGAAAGCTTGCGAGTCAGATCTGATTTTTCTTTCTTGAAAGTGAGGCTTCCGTTTTTTGCTATATTATGGGACTTCAAAATCTTTGAGGCAAAAGATAGTAATGATATAAACAAATTGTAATTAGCGAAATGGGGATTAGTTACTAACTAATTCCTTTTTAAATCCTATATTTTTTTAGGACTTACCTATATTCTATATGACATTAAGGTATAAAATGGAGCATTCAATCCAATATATAAGTGTTGTATACATGTAATATTGAATAATCACAAAAGATGTAATAAAAATGCAACAAGGCAATGGACTAAACTAGCAAAGCAGTAAACAATAATAAAGAAGTTAAAGAAGAGAATTGGACTTTAGAATTGGGCCTCAAAGAGGTACGCCTAGCAGTAAAAGGACGACAACAACTGACTTCAAACTTTTCAAAAAATGCAACAAGGATGGGTTTGGGCCTGAGTTCCTCAAAAACTCAACAGACCCAAACAAATGTACATGTCCAAAAGAAGGAGAAGGTCATTAGATACATGCTCTATACATTTAGCATATTCAACCATGTAGAAATATATAAACAAATGATTGGAGAAAAAATATAATAAAATATTAATACTCAAATACTAAGAGAAAATTATGCTAATGTGGTGGTTATACATGGCAACTAATTTGCATTGAAAAACCTTTCGTTGTCATTAAATACTAAACCCCTAAAGAACCAAAAGTGTCAATGAATTAAGGGCAAAGGAGAGATTTCTACTCAAGGTCGATGCCTCCTTTGAATCCCCCGGCACTTCAAAGTTCTCAAGGGTCTCAGGCTCAGGTCAATGCTTGTGCCGGCGAGAGCGGCCCAACCTAGAGTTAAACTCCACTTCCAAATACCCCCAACCACTAACGACTCATTTTTTCCTATGGGTTTAATTGCCAATGAGACCCTTTCAATGTAAACTAAATACTATAATATCCCATTCCACAAAAGTATACTTTCCCTCTTGACAGAATAATATAAGAATAGTAAAACAACTTCATTCTACAACTACATTTCTAACATCACATAAAGGATACACATATTAAATAAGTCGAATACACATGGGGGAGGGGGTACAGAACACTAAGATTTACTGCTAAGGACCTGAACACTTGGAATCACATTCAAAGGAATAGGTAAAGAATACACAACTCAGATATGCAACAACCCAGAAATAGATACTTCTGCCTTGGCAGACTAACCATGAGTTGATTAGCTTAGGTCTTACCATCAACACATGTGTATATTAACAATGCTACTTGGAACCTTTTAAAAGCATTAGGAAAGGTTGGGATAAACAGTTAAAACTAACAACTTTTATAGAGGTTATTAGAGATATTAGAAACATGATCAAAACTCTTAATATGACTACAGATTCACATATTTGAACATGGAATTCCTAAGGTGCCCAAGAGGATCACATTCATAACAATATTAACCTTAAACAAACTATTATGTTCAGGCAGTATAAATAAAGAACTTCTCATAAGATTTAAAGATCAGATTCAGTTCAGATTGACAGTAAGGAGAGGACTGAGTACAATTTAAAACAAAAGCATGGGATCATGAAGCCAAACAAGGGAACATACAACATTTAAAATCAACTATGCATAGATACTTTAATGATCTTACAAAGGTAGGGTGAGCTTTATAAAGTCAGCAATGCCATGATGAGATCAAGATAAAGAAAGTGTTATGCCAAAACAAACTCAACTCAGACATACAGACTGAGATTTTACATCTAAACATGAGACAGTTATACTCAAGCTTAAAAATAGTCATAACTCTATTTGTTTTATGAAAAATAGCTTGAAAAATGACAGAATATACAAAAAAGGTCACTAAAGTTCATAAGAGTTCAGCTCAGTAACACTATTTCATATAGGCACAATCAACAACTAGATATGAATACAAGATTATCATAATGACAACTCAGAAGCTATTCTCAGAGCTAACAGACATTAACATAGAGAAGGAGAACGCTTAAACACTTAGAATTTCGTGCTTCAGTTAAATGGTGAATGATGCAAACTATGAAATCTCAGGTTTTGTCCTAATTAGGATTATCAGATGTGATCTCGACCATAAGAATGCAGGAAAATAGTGTATAGAGATAAAGATCACAATAGAACTATTGACAGAAAATCTGAAGTTTAGACAAGCATGAAAGTCGTTAAGGCACATTAGGGAACTTAATCATGCAAACTATTAGGATTCAGAAATAAGTGTCATTAAAGTCATATAACAGGCTAGTCGAAATTAATTTGAAGATGTTCATAAATATTACAAAGGATCAGAGATCAACAACACCTTATCATGAACATGGAGATAACATTTTATGTAATGATAACATCACAAAATGACTACAATTAACAGAAGACAACAAACATATTCATAACATTCTAATAAGATGATCGAAAGAGAAGGGTTGGTGGAGTACTGGCCTTCTCTAGGGCAGCAGACCAAACAAGGATTTCTCTTAATTGCTTAAGACCCATAGCTTCAAGCTCGAAGTAGTGAAATCTCTTAGAAACAAAAAACGAGAAATAAGTAAGAAATCCTATGTTTTGGGAATCTCAAAATTACTCTTAGATGGTTGTTGGTCATTTTTCTCTGTTAAGTTGTTCATGCTTGGTGAGAATATTAAAGGCCCTATTTATAATGCCATTTAATACTCTAGGGCTTCACAGATTCAAATTATGAGTAGAAAGTGACGAATGGTAGATGATTCATGAAAAATTGAGGGGAAAATCTAAGGAGACAGAGAAAAATGATGAACAAGTTTACCTGAGTGAAGAAGGTTGACCGTTGAAGACAAAACTCATCGGTCAAAACTCCAATGTCCAAAGGTGATCACATTTGACCTCTGTTCTTCGAATAATCATGATGAGGCTCTGAAATGTTCTCATGCATACTCCGATTTAACAGGAACTTTTGAAATTTAAAGTTGCATCTTTGAGTCTAGGGTTTTAGATTAGGGGTTTCGAATTTAATCAATAAAAATGGAAACTGAAATCACTGGCTTCATAACCTAGGGGAAAATCAGACGAATATGTAAGTTGGATTTGAAAGAATAAAGAAGAAATCAGGCCAACGATGTTTTAAGCTTAGGGTTCAAATTTAGGTGTTTCAAATTTGTGACTGAAAGAGGGAATTAGCAGCGGGATTCACAGATAAAGAGACAGAAGAGAAGATTCAGAGTGATTTCGAGTGACCTTGCACAAATTTGTGCAAGATTTTGAAGACTGATAGCTGATGGAGATGATAGAAAAGAGATAGAAAAGAGAGAGGAAAGAGAAATGAGGGCGGCAGTTAAAGGGGGAAATAATTTAGAGTTCAGGGTATAGGATCGGGCCATTCGTGTCACGACCCAAAATCCAACTAGTTGTGATGGCACCTAACCTAACCCGCTAGGTAATCCAATTGACAACTATCCGATTCCAATGAAATTTAATAAGACAATTAAGTGAAAGAAAATATCTGAATCTTATACATTCCTCAAGGACTGGTAGTACAAATCATGAGCTTCTAAGATTAGAATTTACAAAGCTGGTATGAAATAAATACATCATCTGATCGAAATGTACATAAACATATTTTTATGAATCTAAGGCTATCATGAACAAGAGGCATCTACTACCGGAACACATGTACATCTTCAATTCCAGCTCCCGTCGATCACAGCAACATCAACATCCAACATCTGCACGCAAGGTATAGAAGTGTAGTATGAGTATAACCGACCCCATGTACTCAATAAGTAACAAACCTAACCTTAGGTTGAAAGTAGTGATGAGCTGTAACAAAGGTCAGAGTCCAACACCAATAGCCAACAACAGTTCATAATAACATAATAAAAGTAATAAAATAAGTGACTCAGAGATAAAATGCTCAGCTCGTTCACAGTTCCAGAAAAATAGGCCTGCTTTTCAAGTATATCAGTGAAACCCCAAATCTTTTTCCAAAATTTCCAACAATATGAGTAAGTTTGAAAACTGTAATTTTTTCCAAAAACCCTTCAACACTAAATAAGATATTTTTATTCCAGATGGCACGAGGAAGATACATCTCTATGCCTACATGTTAATATGCAGATTAAATCATGAATGTCACCAAAATCGGAGTAACAGAAAGAAATGCATCTCTATGCAGGTATCTCAATACGCGTCAAATGCAATGTATCTCGGTGATGAACTCATGTACTCACATTCTCAGAGTACTCAATCTCGTTATCTCACCCTTTCTACTCATCATGCTCAATCACTCGACATAATGAGTCACTCAGTACTGAACAACAACCCAAACATAACAACTACTAGCAATTGCGCTCACTGGGGGTGTATAGACTCCGGAGGGACTCCTTCAGTCCAAGCGCTATAATCTGCACGGACAAATCACGAGCTACACGGACAACTCACGTGCTATAGTATCAATATCTGGATCCGCACCGACAACTCACATGTTGCACGGACAACTCACGTGCCATAGTATCAATATCTGGATCTGCATGGACAACTCACGTGCTGCACGGACTCATGTGAAATAGTATCAATATCTCGATCTGCACAGACAACTCACGTGCTGCATGGACAACTCACATGCTATAGTATCAATATCTGAATCCGCACGGACAGCTCACGTTCTGCACGGATAACTCACGTGCCATAGTATTAATATCCTCACAATCAAACCCTCGGCCTCACTCAGTCATCAATCTCTCCAGTCTCTCGGGCTCACAATGCCATGAAGCTAGCCCAAAATGATGATATGATGTGTGTTAAGATATGATATGAAATGAATAAACATAACTGAGTATGAATTGCAAATTAAACAAGTAATTCAACAGCGATATGACCTCAATGGGTCCCAAATAAAATAAAATGAAAGCTAGACATGGTTTCTAACATGGATCACAGCTCAATAGCTCTAGTACGTAGAGATTTCATAGTTATAGATAAGATCAAGTAACTACACAGTACAATAGGAATAACGGAGTCACAATTTACACGTTGCACGCCTACACGCTAACACAGGAATAACGGAGTCACAATTTACACATTGCACGCCCACACGCCCGTCACCTAGCATGTGTGTCACCTCAATACCAAACATATAACACGTAATTCGGGGTTTCATACCCTCAGCACCAAGTTTAGAAGTGTTAATTACCTCAAACAAGCCAAATCCAAAACCCAGCAAGCCAAACGATGCTCCAAAAAAGCCATCCCGTGCGTACCGACTTCCGAACGGCTCAAAACTAGCCAAAAGCAACTCAAATACATCAAATACTTCCAAATGAAACAAACCCAATCGATAGAGGTCAAACCTTTAATCAAAATCCCAAAATCGACCAAACGTCAAACCCGAGCTCGTGCCTCGAAACCCGACAAAAGTCACAAAATCCAACAACTCATTCAATTACAAGTCCAATCATACTAGTTTCACTCAAATCCGAATCTGAATCGATATTCAAAACTCAAAAATTCACTTTATGAAATTTTAGACAAACCCCCAAATTTCACTTTGAAATCATCAATCAAATGCCAAAAACGAAGATGGATTCATAAAATATAACCAAAACCGAGTAGAGAACACATACCCCAATCCATATGGTGAAAATCACCTTGAAAAATTATCCAAATCCGAGCTACCTAACTTAAATATGACCAAATGAACAAATCTTCGATATTAAGTATTTTTGCCCAGCTATTCTGCCTCGTTTTGTGTGCCAAATGATTCTGAAACTCGCTTTTGATGCCTCCAATGCATTCCTTGTGAAATTTCAATCAAGTTAGGATTTTGAATCACTCCATTTGACTTTATAATGAAGGAGATATGTTAGTTTCAATATTTAAAAATGGTGCAGATATTTAAATACGAAATCAGTGGCAATTTGCGTAATTAATCTGAAAAATCTGGCAACCAAATTCTTAGTAAAATGACCATAAAATCCTTATACGATGTCCAAATTCAATGATTATTTTTCTATGGCTATGTAATTATGATATGGATCTAATGCTTCAATCAAAAAAGAAATCGGAGCTCATTTGTTTAATGTAGTACCATTTATGCTTGAAGAAACGACGTCAAAACATAAGAAAAATAAGCGCAACATAGCCCAAATCTATCCAAAACTCACCCAAGCCCCTCAAGACCCCGTACGAACATAAAAACAAGTCCTATAACATAACATGGACCTACTCAAGCCTCAAATCATGCATAACAACATCGAAACGACGAAATGCATGTCAAATCAAACTTAATGAACTTTCGACTTCCAAAAACTTGCGCCGAAACATATAAAATCAACTCGAAATGAACTCAAATTTTTCTTACAAGTCCTAATACATCATATGGAGCTACTCGTGCCCCGAAATTACCGAGCTAAGTGTAAATACTAAAAACGACCGGTCGAGTCATAACATTAGGGTTAAGGATGGGAGATGGAATCTAGGCCGTTGGATCTGATGATCAACGGCCCTAATAATTTGGTCATTTTGGATTTTTGGGGAGGATTTTTGGTGTCCATTAGATTATAAGATTTGGACGGCGGAGATGAGATCTCTGGGGCGGGTTTTAAAAATCAAAAGGAAATTGGAGATTAAAGGTGAGCCGTTGATCAGATGGACCAACGATTCAGATGCATGTGTGTTTGTTTTGTGAGTGATAAGGGAGGGTGGCGTGGCATGAGCTCATTGGCTTAATGAAGGTGGCTTGGATTGCCACGTTGGAATGGAGATGGGGTATTTGGCCTGGGTCAGATCCGTTTAGGCTTGGCATTTGGGCTAGAAATAATTTAAATGGTAGCCACTTTGTAATTAATTAGGGAATTACAATTGCAGCCTTTTAGTCTTTAATCCCTTTAACATAAATTTAATTAAACTTAATTATTTTCAATAAATTATAGTAAAAATTATAATTATCAAATATACTACTAATTATTTCAATTAATTATTTGTAAAATACTTTATTTTTCTAAATTGTAACACTAATTTCGAATTATTAACATGCTAGTCTAATTTACTGGAAATTAAGGACTAATTCATTAACTATATAGGCCTATGTGATGTATATAAAAGTTATTCTAGTAGTCTTAACATAGTAAATATATTTGTGATTACTTAATATTTATACTACGTGATTAATTTCAAAACTAATACTTAATTAATTTGTAAAAATAGATATGTATTACTAAAAAACACTTCCAAAATACTTATTGAAAATTATTAAGTGTAAATAAATTAATTTTAAAAAGGAGGGTCAAAATTGGCCGTCAACAACTGCCCTTCTTTGACCGAAGACGATGAAAGAGTTTTCGGGCAAAGAAATTGAATCAAAACCAATTTTTTCTTGACTTTAGACATGTATTGCAGGAGTGGCATGAAGATTATGAGTTGCATGATTGGATTAAGGAAGATTTTAGGAAGATTTTGGGGCCGAATTCTGGCTTTGAATTGCTTACATACCTCAGGCTTAATGAGCATCATGCCTCATGTAGTTCTGGTGTAAAGATTTCTGAGGAAGTGGCACTCGCAAGAACTGCCCCAGTATCGTATTATGACGATACGACAAGACGGAGGATTGAGCACTCATGATATCTTGAATTTTGCGGCTTGATTTGAAGGATTGGAAAATTTTGAGTTTCATTGGTCGTTTCATGCTCGAACTTGGATCCTTGGCCCGCTAATGGGTTTCTTGTCCCTCATAGCATTGTAGTTTGGTCTACTACATAGAAAAGTTCCACGTTGCGGTGTTTTTTCCTGCAAAACAAATAAAATACACGCATACCAACATATTGCAATGTAGAATATACTAAGATGCGATGTAAATGATGCGAGAATAATGATGCATGGCTGTCGGCGAGCCGTTATTTAGGATCAGGATGATTGGATACTTGATCTTGACTCGTTTTGTTAGCCGGGCTGTGTACCATTCCGCAGCCGTCGGAGCATTTGAAATTGCCTCCGCTTGTTGGGAGAGCTTGATTTGTAGAGTGTGTATCCGCTTGTTGGGAGAGCTTTGCACTGAGAAATGTCTCCGTTTGCTGGGAGAGCTTAATTTGTGAAGTGCGTCTCCGCTTGTTGGGAGAGCTTGCATTGAAATGTAAAGTAATCTCTGCTTGGGAGTGATTGATTAAGACCGTAATCATGCAAGAGGTTGCATGAGCAAAACGTCAAAACATTCAAAATAATAAGAAAGGAAATAAAAGCATGCCCAAGAAATACTCTTGACTGCGAAGCTAAGCTGCGACCATCGATTGGCAGAACGTCGATGACAAGGTTTGCAAGTATCTATTCTGGAATCCGTTGCGATGGAGAAATGATGCGGATTGTTTGTTGGCAAATTTTACAGTTTGCTATATACAAGGCTCCGATTGGCAAAGCCGACGTTTGATTTGTACAGTGCGCTCCGATTGATTGAGCTGACGGTTTGCTATATACAAGACTTCAATTGGTGAAGCCGATGACTCATTTGTACAGAGTGCTTCGATTAGTTGAGTATGTTGTTTGCTATATACAAGACTTCAATTGGTGAAGCTGACGATCCGTTTTGTACAAGGTGCTCTGATTGTTTGAGCAGGCAATTTGCTATGTATAGGTTTTTTCGTATCAGCATCCTAATTCCGAGGTAACTGCAAAGGATTTAGACCGCTTTAGCTGTACCAAAAAAATTCAAGTAAAGGAGAAAAAGAGATAATCTTAGACAAGTGGCGGATTCTTCATTTGCCCCGGTGTGGTCTTAGTGCTTCCTTGCTCCCTTTTGATCCTACACACAAAGAAAAATTCTGATACGGGGAAGTTGGTTTGTGTCGACCACAGTGTTGGTTTGCCCCAGTCTTTGACATGATTGCACCGTGAAGTTTGTTAGATGGAACAAATTACTGTGTATATTTTTTGTTTTAGAAAACATTTTGAATATACTTTGTTTTTTAAGGCAGATGCCGTCGTTCCAGATTATGATATGTTACGAAAGGTTCTTCATATGTGAGCATATCCTCTTGAAAACTTTGTCCTATTGATGTCGACCTCTCGTGATGCTTCTTGATAATGTAACTACTTGCTTTTGCTACTGCGTCCTAATTTGAACTAATGGATTACCAGGCTTCCCTAAGGTTATGACCGAACCCTTTCAGGTTGCCTACGTATCCAATAAGGTCTGAATGTAGTTTGTGGATTATGACAAAATATGATAAAGATGACTGAGACTGACTCAGGTAGCCTACGTATCCAAATGGAATCAGGTCAAAGCGTAGTTCGATTACAACATATGCAAAATAATGTGATTAAGAATGAATGTGGCCGAGTCTAACTCAGACTGTCTACGTATCCAAATATAATCAGGCTAGAACGTATTTCAATTGCAAAAGATGACTAAATCCGATAAGGATTGCCTACGTATTCCTTTTTAAGGAAATCAAGTCAGCGTAGTTCCTGCGCCATATACAAAAAGTGATATTTGGTTTTTCTATTACAAAAAGAGAAAGAGGGGAGAGAAACCGAACCCTATGTGGGTTGCATATGTATCCCTCCGTGGGAAGTCAGGTTGAACGTAATTCTGTTACATCAAAACCTAACTGTATTCCTCTTCAAACATAGTATCTCTTGATTGCATTTGAGTTGATGGGTTTCGTGTTGACTCTTCCATCCATTTCTGCCAAGATTAAAGCTCCACCTGATAGTGCTCGGTGAACCACGTAAGGACCTTGCCAGTTTGGTGCAAACTTTCCTTTGGCTTCTTTATGGTGGGGAAAGATTTTCTTCAATACCAACTGCCCTGGTGTGAACGGGTGAGATTTCACTCTTTTGTTAAATGCACTGGTCATCCCGTTCTAGTATAGCTGACCATGGCATACTGCATCCATTCTTTTATCGTCGATGATCATGAGTTGCTCCTGTCTGACCCGTATCCACTCTGAGTCGTCCAATTTTGCATCTTGACTAAATCTTAAAGATGGTATTTTGACCTCTACGGGTATCATAACTTTAGTGTCGTATACCAACATGTACAGTGTTGCCCTAGTGGATGTTCTTATGGTGGTCCGATAACCTAGTAGGGCGAAAGATAGTTTCTCGTGCCATTGCCTGTGGTTGTCCACTATCTTTCATAGAATTTTCTTGATATTCTTATTGGCTGCCTCACCTGCCCCATTCATTTGTGGTCTATAGGCTGTGGAATTACGGTGGATGATTTTGAACTCCTCACAGATTTCTGTCACGAGGCAACTATTGAGGTTAGCAGCATTGCCAGTAGCGATAGACTCCGGTATTTCAAATATGCAGACGATGTTGTTCCGAACAAAATCTGCCACTAACTTTTTTATGACGGCCTTGTAAGTAGATGCCTCAACCCATTTGGTGAAATAGTCGATAGCTACCAAGATGAAGCGATGTCCATTTGATGCGACGGGCTCTATAGGTCCAATCATGTCCATGCCCCAAGCGGTAAACGGCCAGAGTGAAGCCATTACGTTTAACTCATTTAGCGGAACCCGGATGAAATCCCCGTGAATCTGGCACTGATGACACTTTCGCACGTAGCAGATATTGTTGCTTTCCATAGTCATCCAAAAGTATCCAACCCTCAATATTTTCTTGGCTAGTGTGAACCCGTTCATGTGAGGTCTGCATGTTCTTGCATGTATTTCTTCCAATATCCTAGTTGCTTTAGCAACATCTACATATCTCAACAAACCTAAGTCTGGGATCCTCCTGTACAGGATTTCTCCGTTGAGGAAAAAGTGGTTTGCCAGCCTTCTAAAGGGCTCGCTTTTGGACATTAGTAGCATTCTCCGAGTATCCTATGGTTACAAGGAATTTCCTGATGTCGTGATGCCATGGTTTACCATATGGTTCTTCATCTACATGGAAGCAATAGACATGTTGGTCCCTGATCTCTACCTCGATAGGGTCGATGTAGTTTTTGTCTGGATGCTGAATCATAGATGATAGGGTTGCAAGGGCGTCGACGAACTCATTCCAAATCTTGGGGACATGCATGAACTCAATCTTTGTAAACTTCTTGCATAGCTCCTTCACGCAGTGCTGGTACATAAGTATCTTGACATTCTTGGTGGACCATTCCCCTTGGACTTGATGTATCAATAGATCGGAATCCCTTATTACAGAAAGTTTTTTGACGTTCATGTCGGCTGCCATTCTAATCCCAAGGTTGCACGCTTCGTATTCAGCCATATTATTGGTACAAGGGAATCTTATCTTTGCTTATGCTGGATAGTGCTGTCTAGATTCTAAAATCGGGACAACCCTAATTCTGACTCCTTTAAAGTTTGTTGCTCCATCGAAAAACATTCTCCATCCCGGGTACAATTTTGCAATATCTTCTCCAGCAAATAACACTTCTTCATGAGAAAAATACGTGGCAAGTGGCTCATAATACCCATCCACTAGATTTTCTGTGAGGTGGTCGGGTAAAACTTTCCCTTTGATAGCATTCTGAGTTATGTACACAATGTCAAATTCGCTGAGGAGAATTTTCCATTTAGCTAGATTTCCGGTAGGCATCGGCTTTTGGAAGACGTACTTGAGTGGGTCGAGCCGCGATATCAGATGCATGGTGTATGCTGACATGTAATGCCTTAGTTTCAGGGTAATCCAAGTTAGATCATAACAAGCGCATTCTATCAGAGTATACTTGGCCTCGTATGGTGTGAACTTCTTACTTAAATAGTATATGGCCTACTCCGTTCTCCCAATTTCGTCATGCTTTCAAAACACATAGCTAAAGGCGTTATCCAAGACTGACAAATATAGTAACAATGGCTTCCCTAGTTCGGCGGAACCAGCACTGGTGGATTTGATAAATACTCCTTAATTCTGTTGAAGGCTTTCTGGCACTCTTCTATCCATTTTGTGGCAGCATCCTTCTTCAGCAACTTGAAAATGGGTTCATAGATTACTATGGACTAGGCTATGAAGCGACTGATGTAATTCAATCTCCCCAGGAAACTAATCACATATTTCTTGCTATTTGGTGGTGGAAATTCATGAATGGCCTTGATTTTGGATGTGTCTAGTTCTATACCTTTCCTGCTTACAATAAAGTCTAATAGTTTTCCAGCAGCGACTCCAAACGTACACTTTGTCAGGTTCAACTTCAAACTGTACCTTCGCAGGCGTTCGCAAAATTTCCTCAAATCATCCTAGTGCTATGAACTCTTTTGAGACTTTATGATGACGTCATCCATATATACTTGAATCTCTTTATGAATCATGTCATGAAAAAGGGTCATCATTGCCCTTATGTAGGTGGAACCAACGTTCTTGAGATCGCATGACTCTATAGTAGTAAACTCTCCAAGGTTTAGTGGAGGCCGTCTTCTCTGCATCTTTACCATGCATTAAGATTTGGTGGTACCCAATGAAACAATCCACAAAACGACTACAGTTCATGCTTCGCACAATTATCAATAAGGATGTGGATATTTGTCAGAGGGAAATTGTCCTTTGGACTAGCTTTATTGAGATCTCGGTAATCCACACATATTCTGATCTTTCCATCTTTCTTGGTTACTGGGACGATATTTGCCAACCAACTTGGGATAGTTGGTGATCCTTACCACATTCGCTTCTATATGCTTGGTCACTTTTTCCTTTATCCTCAAACTTAAATCAGTTTGAATTTTCTAGATTTCTGCTTGACTGGCGATCTGGTAGGATTGGTGGGCAGTCGATACGAGACAATGTCGGCACTTAATTATCGCGACCCAAACCGATGGGCTGCGACGGGCACCCGGTACCTTACTCAACCGAGTACTAACATAATGTATCTTTTCATGTCATAATATCATAGATAAATGATCCAGAAAGATGCCATGAGATAAGTAGAATACATGATGTGATACCAACTTATACATAAGACATACGGGCCTATAAGACCAAAATAACCACTCGTATACTGAACATAGGCAGACAAGGCCATACAATATTTTACGTACATGACATCTGTCTACAAGCCTCTAAGAATACATAATTTTCATAAAGGTCAGGGCAGAGTCTCGCCATACCAAACAATACACGTTTAAATCATACTAACCAAACAAGCAACTCCGAAGCAAATGGAGCGCATCAACATCTTCCGCTGAGCTGATAGCCTACTTGGAGGGCTCTCGACTTGTCTATTAGGACCTGCGGGCATGAAATGCAGCGTCCCCAGGCAAAAAGAACGTCAGTACGAATAATGTACCGAGTATGTAAGGCACATAAATAAGCACATAACAGACATGGAAGAAATATAAAGTAAATGACTCAACCTATAAGTATGGAAAATGTTGTAAATCATGAAATACTTGTAGTGTCATGCATATACGTATGAATGTCATGTCGTGCATAGGTACATATTTCATAACATCATCAGCCTCTGAGGGCATCCCATCATATCATCTCGGCTACTGTGGGCAAAATCATCAACGTATACCAGCTGATCAGGTGGTGGTGCGTATTTAACACCGTAACCTTTTCTCATATCCCATACAAATATAATATACATATATATATGCGTATATAACGCCATCTGGTCATGGGTCAATGTACATGTATAAATGCATGAGATGCATAAGAAATTCGTTAATAAGATTTTCTCGGATTGCCATAAAAATCAATATACCTTTCGGATAAACTTTATCAAATACGTATTTTTCTGAGACCCATGAACAGAAGATATAATAATAATTCACATGGGGAATCAAGAATATAGACACTCATAATATTTCTATGAATAGTCATTTATGGAAATTATGCATTTGCTCGTTTCTTCATGAACTATATTTCTATGAATAGATTCATTTATGAAAGTTGCCTATTTTGCTCATTTTATTTGTATTATTTGGATCATGCCAAAAAGAAAGAAGGGATAGCCTTAACATTTTGTATTATTTGGATCATGCTAAAAAAAAAGAAGGGATAGCCTTAACATACTTGGAGTAGGGAAAATCCATATAATATTCTTGGAAAAGATTACACCGTACTCCTTTAGAACAACAAAATTTTATGTTGATAATGTTTAAATAATTCTTGCTGGAATTATTGATACTTGTAGGAATCACATTGCGTAATGAAGGATTTAGAATCTGACTTAAGTGTTTGAAGATGAAAGAATTGAAAACTTCACAGTAATGGCCAACATTAGTTTTGCCATTAGTTTTCCACCTAATGTCTTGAGAATGAATGTTAATATCTTGAAACTTATCAGAATGGCTAATGTCTTGAGAATGAATGTGTAAAACTTTTACCTTAGTTTGCCACCTAATCCTAAATGACCCTTAGTCATTTGTTTTGTTAGCTCTTTGCTGCCACGTTTGGAGATGTAACACTTATCCAAATATTTGAATTTATTATTCATTAATCACTTGATTAACTTGTTAATCTCCCATTAGTCAATAATTAACCAATTACTCACATAATTAAGAATTATCTCAAATCACTTAAAATACCATCCACTTTTAGCATACCTTATATACCTTACTATCACGGCTATATGGTACCTTGTATGGTATTAGTCCATAAATACTGAATATTTTAGCTCGGGCCGTATTTTATCCCAAAATGCCAAACTTGGACGAAAATTCATTTTCTTTGACTTGCTTCCCTCTCACCTTCACGAATTTACTCATCACTTGTTTGAAATAGCATAATCCTTATAATCTCCAAATAATCTTTTCCTTGGACTGATGTCAATTGCCTTACAATAAATTCAACGTACAATACTACATCGTCGTAATTTAATACTGCAAAGCGTAACATTATCGTAATGTAATACTGCAAGGTGTAACATCGTAATGTAATAATGCAGGATGTAACATCATTGTAATATAATATTGTGGCACGTAATATCGACGTAATATTGCGGGGCATAACATGATTCCCCCCTTTGGAACATTCGTCCTCGAATGTTGGCCGATGCTCTTATCATTTTCATAACTTATAGCTCTTGTGAATACCTTAATACTCTCCTTGCCATTTAGGCAGTTGTTCTGTGAATAAATCCAAAGGCCATGGCATTCCCCCTTTTAGGCCTTTTTCCCACGCCATGACTTGTGATCGAATTCCTTCCAATCTCGTAACTGTTTCTACCTTCTATCATGCAGCCTCTACGATATTAACCTTGTAAGTGCGCCTATGCGACTCTCTGTCTTTTTCTTCCAGCTTTTAGCCAATCTCTAGGCCTTACTTTGTAAACATTTACAAGGCTTAATAGGATGCCTCTCTAGACATCTATAAGTGTACTGAAGTTCTTCGCTCGGTACTTTGATGAACTTATGAATATTTTTATACCTTATTTCATAGATTCGTTTATCCATTTGTTTGACTTTACTGCATCTAGGTTGGTCATACTATACCATAACTCATACTTCGATTTATCGTTACTGTGGTCTGCGACCAACTCCAGGTTACTCTCATTGCTTAGCCTATATGTATAAATTTGTGTCCTTTAATGCTTCATTATTACTATTCATCTGAAGAATGACGGCCTAATCTCACCTCATACTTTGTGACTTTTGTCCATCCATTGTCGATTCACCTTAATGTTGATGTATCATCTATAACTGATAAATTGATCTCTTATGTAACACTACCGCTAGGGCTCACATCTCATCAGGGAACATTTGAAGTGATTGTCTTGATCCACCTGGGGGCGATACGATACTTTACTTCCATAATCGTATTTCATAGCATCCCAATGTGATTTACCTTATGTAGGTATTTTAATCTTGTACAATTCATGAAATCATTACTTAATCGAAGGCCCAAACGTCATCCTTCATCTATCATAGTTACATCCTCATTCTGCTAATAGGGAAGCATCCCATCTCTTCTAAATGCTACTAGTCTTAGACTCCTTTGAGTTCATTCAGGCTAAATTGAGCTTTTTCTAACTTAGAGGAGCCATCAGCTCCTTTGTTTTCACGGGCTTAATCCCGAGGACTTTTCCATTTTCATCACCTTCTCACTTGCCTTCTTATCCTTACTCTTGTCTTTCTAAAACCTTGTCGTTCTATCATACTTTAGCTTGCGATCGATTCCCTTAGGATTTTCTTGAACATAAAGAGAGACATCGCATCGTCTCTAACTCTTCTTTTACTCTCTAATTAAACCTTTCGGTACTTAGAAACCATATGCTGGAAGGTATGCTACTGATGACGCTGCTATCATCTCTGGATACTGAATCCTAGTGCTTCTAGTCTTTTACCTGAAGTATGGACCACTCTCATCCTTCTATATTTGAGTATTTCATATGTTATTCACTTTTACCTTACTTATTTTAAAATATCACCTTATATTCTTCTACCTTTCTTTCATAACCTCCCTCTCACATAGGTATAAATCATATCCACCATTTGAAGCTCTATTATAATACTATAATCCGGTGGGAGCTTCGTACTGACTTCTCATGAGTCTGTTACTTTTTTAACTGGCTTTATCGTAGAGTTATTATAGAATATGGCTACTGTACTATCTCTCGTGTACCTCTGATATCTAAGAGGTAATACTACAATGTTCTCAATTACGGGATCTATAATTTTTTGGGTCCAATAGTCATATTCCCGATTTACTTCGTTGATGTAGCTCTTTAGTTTCCTCCTCCTTTTGATCAGTCTTTATGTAGGCCTAAGCTATATTCCGATCTGCGGCTCCTGATATTAGTTATTACTTTGGCCTTTCATGGGCGTTATGGAATATCCATGATACAAATTTCAGCCCTTTGTCTATGACCTGGACTCAATTCCTTCTTTTAACTTATATCGGAGTCTTCTATGGTTGTATAATTGTCAACATATATGTTGCATGGGTAATACTCCAAAATTTTAAGTGCGTTCATAACGTAAGTAACTCCGGATCATTGATCGAATAATTCTTTTCGTTCCTTCTTAGCTTTCTTTAACGTAAGCTATTACTTTTCCTTGTCTTTCTGCCCCCTTGGTGTGTCCATACTTAGCTTATCTTAGTGCCCACATATGCCAGAGTCTTCGTGCAACTCATATGATCTCGAATATTATTTTTAATTTTACTTTCCGTTCATTAACCACAGTAGGTGCCACTTTCCTTTGGAGTGCTTACAATGTTGTTGTGAGACTGTTGTTATAAAACCATTTCCTCTTTAGGTCACTGAGTTTAGATTGAATCCTTCTTCCTTATTTTACTTAGCTTAGTCTTTCATTATAGTACTTAGGGAGGATCCTCTGACTCTTGTAAGGATGTGAGCTTATTATATTGTATACTCGACAGACCTTCTGATGTCCTTCCGTGCCTATACTTATCCGTAGTTACTTATCTCCACGCCATTGTGCTTGTGGGGTTGCTTCTGAGCTGACATTTTGATTGTCTTCCCAGTGGTACTCTCTTTTATTCCTGTAATACTCATATGGTACCTTTAACAATCCCAACTCCTATCTGAATATTTCTTAAGTATTACAACGACATTACTGTGAGGCTGAATTCATTATATTGGGTATTACTACGTTTATCTTGCACGATCTGCTGACTCGTCTGTAACCTCCTGTTTAGCCATAACTAGGCTCTTCCTTAATAAACTACCAACTGCTCGTTGGCCCATTCTCATATTAATGTTCCGTGTAACCTTTCTTGGGTTATTTTCTTTGTTTTAACTTACCTCTTGTACTGGCTCCTTATATATCAATAACATTTCGGGCAGGAACCCTTACTTCCTCTCCTCGACGTCATGTTTGCATAATGTTCTGGAGTCGTAACATATATGTAGGCTTTGGATAATGGCAATCTCATCCCTTTTTTTTATTTATTTTGCATTCTTCCTTTACCATTCCATAATTACTAGAACCACTTAATTCTGGCTTAATGCCACATCATTCCATATTCCCCCCCCCCTAAGAGTTGGAGCTATGATGACCTACCTACAGATGTTTTACCTCTTCATCTTTGACATCCTTTCACATCATCGATGACCCTTACTCACCTTGCGGTAATCCTTCTATACCAAGGATAACAAAATTCCTTACTCACGAGAGTGACACTTTGTATAACTCGCACATATTATCCCTTAAGCTGAACTTTGCTCACATTGCTTGCTTTAGGGAAGCGCCTTCCTGAATGACCATTCTCTGAATTTCTCATGAATCTTTTTTGTTGTCCATTCTATTATCGCTGGAGCAAAATCTGAAATTCTCATGATGCCGACTGTTATCAATCACTCAGTCCCTACTTCATGTTTAGTTTATCTTGTTCACCAATCCATACTTGTTCTATTACTCTGGTGTCTAACTTTTCCTTTTGGTAATCGCGTTAGAGTTGCAAACTTATTTCTCGAAATGAGGACATGAATGTATGGAATATACTCTTTTGTTGTCCTAAGGTCTATCACCCCTTGTCTCTTCCTTCACTTGACTATAGATTCTGTAATATTGTCATCTTTTGATCCACCGTTGTCGTCTATGTATCATATCTTACTCGTAATGCTTCATTAACTCTTTTCTTATTTCTCGCTAACATTTATGTCTATCACTTTATTCTGAAAACTCGAACAAGACATTCTTTTGATTTTAGCTCCCCTTTGCTCCATCTAGTGGCTCTTCGGGTTGCTTAATGTTCTTGCTCTACTAGGGACGCGAGCCATACTAAGGTAATATTTATCCCTTCAAGGCTTCCAGTATCTATCTTTATAGTACTCATATCTAGTTGTACTATTTTAGAGGGTGCCATCTGGGTGTCTCACAAGGAGATCTATTAGCACATTTGCAATATCCTTCGGAAATGTCAACTAACGCAAATAATCAATTCACTATTTTGGGTTATTCTAACCCCAGTCGGATCCTGATATCCCGTCCTCTCCTTAATCTACACTTGTTAACCCCTAATAGGGTATAACTGAGATGGGTATGGCCAATTATACATACCTCTGTTACTGTTGAGGGTAACTCATAATGCTTATATTTTTCTACCGAAACTGTAATAGTGATAATCTTCATTAACTGGGTGCCTCGTACCCTTCTTCACCTTGCTTCTTTTACTTACTGAAACTTGTGTCTCCCTACATATTCCTTTTTATCATAAGAGTAGATAGGCATTCTTGCCTTAGGTATTCTTATCAAGAAGCTTACACATTTTAGTATACACATGGTCTGCTGAAGACCTCATATTTACTTATCATAAGCATGATTTAAAGTCGAGTTCCTCTGACTCAACTCTTCCATAGCCATATTTTTTACCAACCGTATTTCTAGATGTAGGTATCGTCGTACTATAAATAAGATAGAGAGTTTAGGAACTGGAGTTCTTACAACTGAGCTCTACCACACGATCTAGAGTAAGAAGAAAGAGTGACAGTCCTAAATACCATGTAGTCTCCTGCTTATAAGTGTGGTGAATGACACACCCACAATTAAAAAAAAAAGTAAAAGAAAGCAGTAAAGCTGGGTTGCCTCATAACAAGCTCTTGATTTAACGTCGCGGCACGACGCGCATCACTTTTTGCCTCCACTTTGAACTTATGAATTGGATCCCAAGTTTTGATTCTGCTCTATGATCATGCTCCTGAGGTGGTGGAACGAATCTGACTGGCCCCATAAAACAATGTAGTATTCTGCACTTCTTGGCCTTTGGATGAGATGTGTATTCCTAACTTTTTGGCATAAAGAATTCCAGAATGATAGGCACCTTATTCCTCATTCCTTGACTCCTCAAGTGGCTTGGACGACTCTATTTTCATATCATCATCCAAACACAATGTGGAAAAATTCTTGGAGTGTGGACCAATGCACTCAACTACATGAATATTGGTACTGTCTACATTCTCAACACTAATGACAATAGAGTCAACTAAATATGTATCCTCAATATCCTTGGTTGACTATATTATCTCTTCTACAACATCAGCATCCTCAAAATCTAGTTCGATTGATTGTTGGCGTTCTACTCCGGTCTTCTCCACTAGCACCTCAATTTCTGTATCTAATTCACGCTCGTCTTGGATACTATTCAAAATATTGTCTTGTTGAGCATTAAAATCTTCAACCAGTTGACTCACTTGAACTTTCAAGTTGTGAATAGTTTCCTCTTGCCTTTCTATCTGCAGCTATCTTTTATTTGTTCCAAAAGGCACTTTAACATATCTTCGATCTTGTTTAGGTCAACTTCCCTGGGTTCTTTGTTCCTATTAACTTCACCAGAAAAAGAAGAACCATCAAAGTAAGGGGTTGGGGGAAGATAAGAAATATAAGCACAACCATGAAAGTGACCATCATGACCACCACACATATCACACACATTCCATACATAAGATTGAGTTGGTGCACAAAACTCGCTCTCGGGAATATTTTGATAATTTTGCCATGGGTGTTTTCCTTCACAATATGCATAAGGAGGATTAAAAGTAGAATTACCAACATCAAAATTCTCATAATTCCATGATGTCATGTTTCTCAAATAAACAAATAAAACTAAAATAAAAAATAAAATAAAAAATCAAATACTAAAAATAAAATAAAAGTTCAAACTTGAAACCTAGCAATATGTACACCTACAACTACACCGTTAGTTCCCCGGCAACGGCGCCAAAATTTGATCACGCCCAACTATGCCTTATAAAAAGAACTAAGCGGTCGTTGCAAATATAATCCGGTTTACAAGTCCAGAGTCGAATCCCACAGAGAACTAAGGCTTAGAGACAACTGTTCAATATCACCAAGAAGACAAGCTTGAACAATTCCTAACTTATAAGGATTATAATGTTTATTTTTATCTAATTAACTAACCAATACTAAAAATCAGTAAAACTATCAATTAACAAGGATAAGGATTGGAGACGAGATTAAGGAGGTCTAGAGTTATGATTTCCCCTATTGTCGGAATCCTTCCCGCTACGTTTTCTATAAATTCGCCTAAGTATTCTCTACCGATCATGAGCGCTTTAACTATTGTAACTCTCTCTCGAGTAATTACCACAATTTACTAGACATATTATCCCGAATTACGCTAGCTGACATTAAGTACGGCTCACTCGTATAGCACCCAAGGTTTCGTTATACCTAATCCCAACTTTAAACCCTTCGTATTGATCCCTCATATACGTTAGGAGTGATGTTGTTTAAAAACTACCTAAATATGCACTCTCTCCCGAGTACTACACACTAAATATGCACAGTCGATTGAGAGCTCTTCAACCAACCACAATAATAATATAGTTGAACAAATAGAGAAAATACTATGGCAAATCTATATTAACGTAACAAGAAAATCATCCTTCAATAGGTTCCATCAAAACCCTAGATAACAAATTAGCTATTCATAATGGTATGCAAAACTACAATACTAGAATTCATAACCAATAATGAAACTAGGAAGAAGGAAGTGAAAACACGTAGAAGAATTCTCCGCCTTGATCCTAGTGTGTTCTTGCCTCCATAGGTCGAATCTCCGGTCTCCACGACGGCTCCGTGCTCTCCCTAGGTCTAAAGTGTGTCCAAACTCGATCTCCCTCTCGGTCTCTCTCCAAAGTCTCTCTCCTCCAAAAGTGGCATTTTTAGGTCTATTTATATGTGTAGGAAAAGACCGAAACGTGTGGGCCAAGTCCTAGTCAGATCAGGAGACGAAATAAGCCTTCAAAACTCGGATTGGACCTGGCTTTAGGTTGGCCTCGCCTGGATAATGCCAGCCTAGACCTGGCTTTAAGCTGGCATCACCTGGATAACGCTAGCCTAGGCCTGGATTTAAGCTGGCCTCACCTGGATAAGTCTGGTTAGGCCTGGCTTTAAGCTGGCTTCACCTGGATAAGGCCTGATTGAGTTGGCTTTTGCCCAGCTTCTCCTTTTCACTGTTCTCGAGCGCACTTTCGACGTTTAAGAATTCCTTTATCTCTACTTTATTTTCGATGCACCTACACATAAAATAGACTCCATTACGCACAAATAAAGTGTAATTTATCATTAAAGTATGTAAAATGCAAAGCATAGAATGTGAAAAAGCCATGAATTACAGCCACACATCAATAAACAAGACTCTACTAGACACGGCTTGTAGACTCCTAGGACAGAACTGCTCTGATACCACTTCTGTCATGACCCAAACCGATGGGCCGCGACGGGCACCCGATACCTTACTCAACCGAGTACCAACATAACATTATTTTCATGTCATGCTATCATAGATAACTGAGTCGAGAGGCTGCCGTGAGATAAGTAGAATACCAGATGTGATACCAACTTATACATAAGACATATGAGCCTATGAGACCAAAATAACCACTCGTATACTAAACATAGGCCGACAAGGTCATACAATCTTTTACGTACATGACATCTGTCTACAAGCCTCTAAGAATACATAATTTTCATAAAGGTCGAGGTAGTGTCTCGCCATACCAAAAAATACACGTCTAAATCATACTAATCAAACAAGTAACTCCGAAGCAAATGAAGCGCACCAACATCTTCCACTGAGCTGATAGCCTACTTGGAGGGCTCTTGACCTGTCTATTAAGACCTGCGGGCATGAAATGCAGCGTCCCTAGGCAAAAAGGACGTCAGTACGAATAATGTACCGAGTTTGTAAGGCACATAAATAAGTACATAACAGACATGGAAGAAATATAGAGTAAATGACTCAACCTGTAAGTCTGGAAAATGTTGTAAATCATGAAATACTTAGTGTCATGCATATGCATATGAATGTCATGTCGTGCATAGGTACATGTTTCATAACATCATCAGCCTCTGAGGGCATCCCATCATATCATCTCGGCCACTGTGGGCAAAATCATCAACGTATACCAGCTGATCAGGTGGTGGTGCGTATATAACGTCGTAACCTTTTCCCATATCCCATACACATATATTTACATACATACGTGTATATAACGTCATCTAGTCATGGTCAATGTACATGTATAAATGCATGAGATGCATAATAAATTCGTTAATAAGATTTTCTCAGATTGCCATAAAAATCAATATACCTTTCGGATAAACTTTATCAAATACGTATTTTTCTGAGACCCATGAACAGAAGATATAATAATAATTCACATGGGGAATCGAGAATATACACCCCTAGTATTTCTATGAATAGAGCCATTTATGAAAGTTGCGTATTTTGCTCGTTTCATTTGTATTATTTTGATCATGCCAAAAAGAAAGAAGGGATAGCCTTAACATACCTGGAGTAGGAAAATCCGTATAATATTCTTGGAAAAGATTGTACCGTACTCCTTTAGAATCGTAAAATTTTATGTTGATAATGTTTAAATAATTATTGCTGGAATTGTTGATACTTGTAGGAATCACATTGCTTAATGAAGGATTTAGAATTTGACTTAAGTGTTTGAAGACGAAAGAATTGAAAACTTCACAGTAATGGCCAACGTTAGTTTTGCCATTAGTTTTCCACCTAATGTCTTGAGAATGAATGTTAATGTCTAATGTCTAATGCCTTGAAACTTATCAGAATGGCTAATGTCTTGAGAATGAATGTGTAAAACTTTTACCTTAGTTTGCCACCTAATCCCAAATGAGCCTTAGTCATTTGTTTGGTTAGCTCTTTGCTGCCACGTTTGGAGAAGTAACACTAATCCAAATATTTGAATTTATTATTCCCTAATCACTTGATTAACTTGTTAATATCCCATTAACCAATAACTAACCAATTACCCATATAATTAAGAATTATCATAAATCGCTTAAAATACCACCCACTTTTAACATACCTTATATACCTTACTATCACGGCCATGAGATACTTTGTATGGTACTAGTCCATAAATACCGGGTATTTTAGCTCGGGCCGTATATTATCCCAAAATGTCAAACTTGGACGAAAATGCATTTTCTTTGACTTGCTTCCCTCTCACCTTCAGAAATTTACTCATCACTTGTTTGAAATAGGATAATCCTTATAATATCCAAATAATCTTTTCCTTGGACTGATGTTAATTACCTTATGATAAATTCAACGTACAATACTACAGGGCACAACATTGTCGTAATTTAATACTGCGAAGCGTAACATCATCGTAATATAATACTACAAGACGTAACATCATCGTAATATAATACTGCAGGATGTAACATCATTGTAATATAACACTGCGAGACATAATATCGACGTAATATTGCAGGCGTAACATTAATTCTGGTATGTCTTCATATGACCATGCGAACACATCGATGTATTGTCTGAGGAGCTCAACCAATTTTTCCTTCTACTTGGCTTATAGATGAATGTTGATTTTGGTTTCTTTTACATCTTCTTCACTTCCAAGATTGACCACTTCCGTTTCTTCGAGGTTAGGCTTTTTCTGACTCTCTAGTTGTTCGATCTCCTGCATGAGACTATCTGGCATCATACTCTCATCATACTCCTCATAATCTGGGTCGTTGCGCTCGACGATTTCGTTACATATAATAAACACAGAATGCGAGTTTTTAGAATTTTGATTACTTAAATGAAAAGCTAAGTATAAATAAAGTGGTAAATAAGGTTGCAATATTTGAGAAAATGATTCTTTTTATTTCATCAAAAAAGGAACGTCTTTAGCATTCAAAAGAGGCAAATGACAAAAAAGTACAAACACGGTGCATGCCTCAATTGACCGTGTGCTTTTCTAAAGAAAACTTTTACAATTCCATACTACCAAAACTCTCAGCGAACCAGAGATGGACTGATGGTCCAATTCCGCAGCTCTTTCCTTGGTTCAGCATCCTTGACAATCGGTGCCTTTGATGTCAGTCCCTTCACAACACTCTTCAATCATATTCACGAACATCTTTCCCATATCGTCATTGATATCATCTTCTGGTACCGAACTTTGACCCAGACTTGAAACATGCTCTGGCACAAAAATGTTTTTCCCTGAGCTAATGGTATGAGCTTTCCCCTCCGGAGGTTGATATCCTATGCCAGCCCTTCCTTTCTGCTTGTTAGGTTCAATTGGCTATGTGATTCCGTCCGACTTGGCCCCCAGACCTGCTTCTGGCATGTATCCATATTTCATCATCTCCCTCATAGCCATCTTGGATATATATGGTGACTGCATTCCCAGGTTTTATTCAGTATCCTCCATTTTGGTAGTCTACATGATTTCCACTACATGGAAAGCAACTCCATCTAGCCCTTCAGTGAATGGAACATCATGCTCCAAATAAGCGGAGTGACCCCACTCGCTGTGGACCACGTTCTCCTGACATCCCCGCTCAAATTTCATGCATTGTGTAAAGTGGATGGGACTGCCCCTGCCATATGTATTCCGGGCCTTCCCAACAACAAGTTTTAGGAAGAGGAGATGTCCATTACTTGAAACAATATGGGAAAATCGATCGGCCCAATCAGCAAGGCCAAATAAATTTCTCCAATAACATCCTTTTGCAAATCATTAAAGGCCCTCACTCTCACATGGCTTTCCTTGACTTCCCTCAAATGGATTCTTAACTCCTGTAGGGTGGAGAGTGGATAAATGTTGACTCCCGACCCTCTATCAGCCAAAATCGAGACACCACTTTTTCCCCACATTTGATAGTGATATGAAGGGCCTTGTTGTGACTTGCGCCCTCGACAGGAAGTTTGCCTATTCTAAAAATGATCATATTTGCTTCCACCATTTTCCCAATTGTTGTGGCCAGCGCCTAACAGATGGTGTTATTTGGTACGCTTACCCTACTTTGTACTTTCAATAAGTCATCCTTATGACTGTCGGAACTCATTAACAGATCCATGATTGATATCTCTGTTGGGGTTTTCTTCTATCGCTCCTCTCTAGGATACTCTTTGGTCGACATTCTCTTCCAGAACTCGGCGGCTTCTGGGTCTACTATGTTCCTTCTTTGAATTTTCCCTATTCTCAAGGTTTCTTAATTGACATCTTTAGGAACGTAGCATCTCTCGGACCTAGTCATTCCATGGGCTGCGGCAGAGCTGTCATTTTGGCCTTCCCTTTTTGCTGGTACGTCCATGGGACGATTTTGTATTCCTAACTTTCTTCGCCTCTTGTAGCAACGGTAGGTAGTCGCTGATAGGTCTGAATAGTCACTATAGGTCTCACTTGTACTGTAATTATTGGATCCCTTTAAGGAGGGATCCTAGCGGCTTTTGCATTTCCTATAGTGACAATTATTTCCTTTAGGTCATACTCTTCATCCATTGTGATCATTTTAACTCCCTGGTTTATGTGGTTTGGCAGCAAATTGCGATTCACATTGGGTTGTGCCAGAGTGCATTGGATGGCTCCGCTCTTGATCAGTGTTTCAATCTCATTTTTCAGCTTAAAACAATCTTCAGCATCATGCCCAGGTACACTAGAATGGTACACACACCTTTTTGTTGCATCAAAGTACTTGGAGGGGTACTCAGGAACCCTTTCTTCAATTGGATGTATTGGTCCTGCTCTTCTCAATTTCTCGAACAATTGGGTGAGAGGCTCAGCAATCGGGGTATAATTTTAGGACCCCTCTCTTCCAAGTTGGGACAAGGCTGTGGTGCATAAGCGGATCGATTTTGGTGAGTAGTGGTTTGGAATGGAGCATATGGTCGTTGTGGGTTATGGTTGTTGTTGGCTAGAGGAGGGTTGTATTATGGTTGAGGATGGTAATATAGATGGGTATTATAAACTAGAATGTAGATGGGTATTATAAACTAGAATGTAAGTGGGTGGTGGTGAATGATTTTTTGGGGAATAGGAAGTGTTTCTGTGGTGTGGGTTGGGTTGATAGTAAGGGACGACTATTGAGACCTCCTCTTTCTTCTTCTTTCCGCTACCGATTGACCTAGATTGGATGGCCTTGCTAGCCATTTGTAGTGCTGCCATGGTTGTGTACCGGATTTTATGCCCTCTTTTAAGAAATCTCCCATCTCAACGAGCTCGCAGAATTTTTGACCCATCTTTCCCATCATCTTTTCAAAGTATATCCCTTCCTAAGCTTTGATGAAATACTTGGTAAATTCACTGTCGTCCAGCGGAGGTTGTATGTGACGACCCGACCGGTCGTCTTAAGAATTAATGCCCTGATCCCCTATTAACTGCTTTCCCCAAGTTTATTTCTACTATTTTGATTTGCCGGAATGTTCGGTTTTGAGTTTCAAAGATTTTTGGGACACTTAGTCCCTAAATGAGAGCTTAAGTGTTGGAAAGTTGACCGTAGTCAGAATAGTGTGAAGACGGCCTCAGAATGGAAATTCGATGGTTCTGTTAGCTCCGTTGGGTGATTTCAGGCTTAGGTGCGTGTTCGGATTGTATTTTGGAGGTCCGTAGCTAATTTAGGGTTGAAATCACTAAAGTTGAATTTTGAAGTTTCCGATTCGATAGTGAGATTTTAATCCTAGGGTCGGAATGGAATTTCGGAAGTTGGAGTAGCTCCGTAGTGTTGAATGTGATGTGTGTGCAAAATTTCAGGTCATTCGGACGAGGTTTGATAAATGTTTTGATCGAAAGCGTATTTTTAGAGTTTTTGGAATTCTTAGGCTTGAATCCGATGAAAAATAGGTGTTTTGACATTGTTTTGAGCATTGGAACAAGTTTGAATGATGTTTTAGGATTGGTTGAGGTTCCGGGGGCCTTGGGATGATTTCAGATGGATGTCAGAAGGATTTTGGAGTTAGAGTTGTAGCTTTAGCTGCTGGTTCTGTCATAACCGCACCTGCGGTTTGGGTCCCGCAGGTGCGGCACTGCAGAAGCGGCTCATCAGTCACAGAAGCGGAAGTGAGGAAGGGGCCAGAGTCCGCAAATGCGGTCAGGTAACCGTAGAAGCGGCACCATATTTGCGGTAATGTAGTCGCATGTGCGGAAAGTCCTCCTTAAGTGAGAAGTTGCAGATGCGACCTTTGGTCCGTAAAAGTGGGACCACATATGCGGAAACAGCTGGGCAGCAATATGAAATTTCGAGAATTTAGTTTCAAAAGTTGGAAATTCGAATTGGAGCTCGGGAGAGGGCGATTTTGAGAGAAAATTAAAGAGGATATCATTGAGTAACGATTCTTTAACCCTTTCTAGTTATATTCCATCAATCTATAGTTAGTTTCATCATTTAATTTCGGATTGGAGATGAAAATTGGGGAAAAGTTGGAAGAAAGTTCTTAGACTAAGAATTTAACTTTTGATTGGGAATTTGACCTTAGATTTGGATAATTTTGGTATGCATGAACTCGTGAGAGAGTGAGGATTCTGAAAATACAAATTTTACCCGATTTCGAAACACGGGCCCAAGGGCGTTTTGTTCATTTTACCTAATTTCGCATATTAACTTAGAATTTAATTGTAGAATCAGTTACTTGAAGTGTTATTTATATTATGAAATTGAATTGAATAGATTTGGGCCATTTGGAGTCGAATACTTGTGGCAAGAACGTGGTCTCAGGTGATTTGAGCCGGTCGAGATAAGTGGCTTGTCTAGCCTTGCGTGTGGGACTTTCCCTTAGGATTGATATTGTGGTAATTGAAATACCTTGTACGTGACGTGTCGAGTGTGTACTTGTGCTCATTGTTGAAAATTCGGTTTTCATTAAGTAACTTTAATTGTGTTTTCCCTTTCTATTTATTCTACTTGCACTTTTAAACCTGTTGTTAGTTAGAGAAACATGTCTAATTGACTTAATTGCTTTATTTGCTTTAACTACCTTATTTGTATTACGTGAAGCATGCTAGGTTAGAATTGTCTGTGTTACCTTGTTATGAAGTTGTGTTTATTTGAGTATTCCTTGTGCCATTGTTGTGTGTTTTACTTTGGGACTACGGGACGACATCCTAGGAGATCCCTTGTATGCATTTACGATTTGAGCTAAAGTGCGGGATATCGAAAGATCTCCAGCACGTACATTGAGGATACCAAGAGATCCTCGGGATACCAAGAGATCCCTATCATACATTGAGGATACCAAGAGATCTCTGGCATATATTGAGGATACCGAGAGATCCTCAGGATACCAAGAGATCCCTAGCATATATTGAGGATATCGAGAGATCCTCGGGATACCAAGAGATCTCTGACATATATTGCGGGTACTAAGAGATCCTCGGGATACTGAGAGATCCCCGGTTATGTCCTTGTGATTGTTTGCCTCTATTTCAGTTATTGAATTCCTTGTTTTCCTGTATTAAATTCTTATCGTTAGTTTTCGACTGTACTGCTTATCTTATACTGTCATGTCTTATATTCTTTATTTTATCTCAGTAGGGCCCTGACCTTCCTCGTCATTACCCGACCGAGGTTAGGCTTGGCACTTACTGAGTACCGCTGTGGTGTACTCATGCCCCTTCTGCACATGTTTTTCCATGTGCAGATCCAGGTACTTTCACTTTGTCTTGTCATCCTTGAGGCGAGGTGCTTTTGTAGAGACTTCGAGGTATATCTGCCGCATCCGCAGACCGAGGAGTCCCTTTCTATCTTTCTGTAGTAGTATAGCCCTTCTGTACTCCGCTTTTGGTTAGACATTTCTGGAGTTAGAGCTTCTTATGTATCTCTTAGCTTGTGATTCATGGGTTTCCGGGTTTTGGGAAAATGTATTGGTTTTAAGAGTTAATATTGTGTATGCCGAGCGACACTTTTAAATGTTGTTTTATTACTCTATTTCTATTTTAAATTGTTTTCTTTCGCAAATTTGGTTTATCTTCCGCATTTTAGGCTTACCTAGTCGTAGAGACTAGGTGTCGTCACGATGGTTTATGGAAGGCGAACTGGGGTCGTGACAAGTTGGTATCAGAGCTCTAGGTTCCTAGGAGTCATGACTCACAAGCCGGTTTATTAGAGTCTCGCTGATCGGTACAGAGATGTCTGCACTTATCTATGAGAGGCTATGTAACCATTAGGAAAATTCCACTTCATTTGATTTCCCTATCGTGCGAGATTTTTGACATCACAATCCTAAACTGCTGTATTCCATTCTCTCACTAATGGTGAGGACATGTGCTACCCGAGATGATCAGGCACCCGTGCCACCTACCGCATCAGTCAGAGGCCGAGGCCGAGGTAGAGGCCGAGGCCGAGGTAGAGGTCGAGGCCGAGGACACCCGCGCAAGCTGCCACCAGCAGTTCCAGCAAGATCCCAGGCACCGGATAAGCCTACTGCTACTACTGCTCCAGCACTTCAGAAGACATTAGCATAGTTCCTGAGCATGTTTGGTATGTTAGTTCAAGCGGGGTTGATTTAGGTTGTACCAACTACTTCACAGATCGAGGGAGGGACACAGACTTCTGCCACCCCTGCTCTAGAGCAGCAAGTTCCCATTGGTCAGGTTCCAAGTGTCATAGCGACATAGCCTGTGGTCCCAGTTCAGCGGGTGGTGAGGACCTCTCGCCGAGTAGAGGACAGGTGAGTCCAGGAGAGCGAGAGCAGACGAGGTCAGGAGGGAGAGTATAGAGGAGTGAGTAGACCTCGTAGACTGGGGAGACCCACTGGTCCTTATTTTGGAGGAAGAGTACGACATGGTAGAGGTTTTGTGGGTCGGCTAGCTCAGTTTGCGTCTTAGATTTCACACAGTGTTTCAGGTGTTCAGCGGTCTTGGATTACCCGTACCGCACAATTTCCACTGCCACGTCCTCCCAGAGCTTGTTTTGAGTATGGTGACACACGCCATGTGGTGATGGATTTCCCTAGACTTGGGAGGAGTGCACCTCCACAGACTTCTCAGTCACAGCACGCTCCGTAGAGTTCTCAGGCTATGATCACCGCACCAGTTGCTACCCCACCTGCCCAGCTAGCTAGAGGGTAAGGCCAGGCCAGATATCCTGCTCGTACCGAGGTTGTCACCTCCGATTCTGTCATCACAGGTATTGTCTTGGTTTGTCATAGAGATGCATCAGTTTTATTCGATCTAGTCTCCGCCTATCCTTATGTGTCTTCTTATTTTGCTCCACATTTGGGTGTACCTCGGGATTCTTTGAGTTCCCCTATTTATGTTTCTACTCCTATGGGGGATTCTCTTATTGTGGACCGCATTTATCGGTCGTGTTTGGTTGCTCTTAGTGGTTTTTAGACCAGAGCCAATTTATTGTTGCTCAGCATGGTAGATTTTGACATTATCTTGGGCATGGAGTGGTTCGCCCCATTATGTTATTCTTGATTGTCTCTCCAAAAATGTGATGCTGGCTATGCCAGGTGTACCGCATGTTGAGCGGAGGGGTACTTTAGATCACACTCCCAATAGAGTTATTTCTATTCTTAAAACTCATTGTATGGTTGAGAAGGGGTGTGATGCGTATTTAGCTTATGTGAGAGAAGTCAATATTGATACCCCTTCAATTGATTCAGTTCCAGTAGTACGGGATCTTCTCGATGTGTTTCCAGCTGACCTTTTGGGCATGCCGCCTGATAGAGATATTGATTTTGGCATTGATCTGTTGCCGGGCACTCAGCCCATTTCTATTCCTCCGTATTGTATGGCTCCTCCTGAGTTGAAGGAGTTGAAGGATCAGTTACAGGAATTGCTTGATAAGGGTTTAATTCGACCTAGTGTATCACATTGGGGTGATCCTATCTTGTTTGTGAAGAAAAAGGATGGTTCTATGCGTATGTGTATTGATTATTACCAGTTGAACAAGGTTACAGTGAAGAACCATTATCCTTTACCTCGTATTGATGATTTATTTGACCAGTTTCATGGCGCACGGGTGTTTTCTAAGATTGATTTGTTCTCAGGTTACCATCAGTTGAAGATTCAGGAGCTAGATATCCTGAAGACTG
The DNA here is from genome assembly GCF_000715075.1 of Nicotiana tabacum. Lineage (NCBI taxonomy): Eukaryota > Viridiplantae > Streptophyta > Magnoliopsida > Solanales > Solanaceae > Nicotiana > Nicotiana tabacum. The sequence goes on along the minus strand of NC_134089.1, from coordinate 53,251,840 downwards.
CATTCAGGACTCGGTATGGTCATTTCAAGTTCCTTGTTATGCCATTTGGGTTGACCAATGCCCCGGCAGCCTTTATGCATTTATGCACAGTGTGTTCCGACCGTATCTTGACTCATTCGTCATTGTCTTTACTGATGATATTCTGGTGTATTCTCGGAGTCGGGAAGATCATGAGCATCACCTCAGGAATGTGCTTCAGACTCTGAGAGAGAAGAAGTTATATGCTAAGTTCTCGAAATGTGAGTTTTGGTTGGATTCAGTGGCATTCTTAGGCCACGTGGTATCGAGTGAGGGTATTCAGGTGGATCCGAAGAAGATAGAGGTCATGCAGAGTAGGCCCAGACCATCCTCAGCTACCGAGATCCATAGTTTCCTTGGCTTGGCAGGCTACTACCATCGTTTTGTGGAGGGATTTTCATTGATTGCAGCCCCTATGACCAGGTTGACCCAGAAGGGTGCTCCGTTCCAGTGGACGGAGGAGTGTGAAGCGAGCTTTCAAAAGCTCAAGACAGTTTTGACTACAACCCCAGTTTTGATATTGCCTACAGGCTTGGGGTCTTATACGGTCTATTGTGATGCCTCATGGGTTGGCCTCAGAGTGGTGTTGATGCAGGACGGTAGGGTGATTGCCTACGCGTCCAGACAGTTAAAGATACATGAGAAGAACTACCCTGTTCATGACCTTGAGTTAGCTGCCATTATTCACGCCCTTAAGATTTGGCGCCATTATTTATACAGGGTTCCCTGTGAGATTTATACTGACCATCGGAGCTTGCAGCATTTGTTCAAGCAAAAGGATATAAATTTGTGCCAGAAGAGGTGGTTGGAGTTGCTGAAGGATTATGACATCACTATTTTGTATCACCCGGGCAAGGCCAATGTGGTGGCCGATGCTTTGAGTCACCGGGCAGAGAGTTTTGGGGAGTTTGGCTTATTTACCAGCATCGGAGGCCTATGGCGGTGGATATTCAGGCCTTAACTAGCCAGTTTGTGAGATTGGACCTTTTGGAGCCCAATCGGGTTCTTGCTTGCGTGGTTTCTCGGTCTTCCTTATTTGATCGTATCAGGGAGAGACAGTATGATGACCCTCATTTGCTTGTCCTCAAGGACAAGGTTCAGCACGGTGATGCTAGAGATATGACTATTGGTGATGATGGGGTATTGAGGATGCAGGGTCGGATTTGTGTACCCAATGTTGATGGGCTTCGGGAGTTGATTCTGGAGGAGGCCCATAGCTCGCGGTATTCCATTCATGTGGGTGCCGCAAAGATGTATCAGGATTTGAGACAACACTATTGGTGGAGGCGGATGAAGAAATATATGGTTGGATTCGTAGCTCGGTGTCTCAACAGTCAGCAGGTGAAGTATGAGCACCAAGACTGGGGGGTGCTTCAGCATATAGAGATTCCGGAGTGGAAGTGGGAGAAGATCACCATGGACTTTGTAGTTGGGCTCCCATAGACATTGAGAAAGTTCGATGCTATTTGGGTGATTATGGATCATCTGACCAAGTCCGCTCACTTTATTCCTGTGTGTACTACTTATTCCTCGGAGCGGTTAGCGGAGATTTATATCCGGGAGATTGTTCTTCTGCATGGTATTCCAGTGTCCATCATTTCGGATAGAGGTACTCAGTTCACATCACGGTTCTGGAGGGTCGTTCAGCATGAGTTGGGTACTCGAGTGGAGTTGAGTACAACATTTCACCTTCAGATGGACGGACAGTTCGAGCGCACTATTCAGATTCTTGAGGATATGCTCCGTGCGTGTGTGATTGAGTTTGGAGGGTCTTGGGATCAGTTCTTGCCATTGGCGGAGTTTGCTTATAACAACAACTATCAGTCCAGCATTCAGATGGCACCGTATGAGGCTTTATATGGGAGACGGTGTAGATCCTCGGTGGGTTGGTTTGAGCCGGGTGAGGCTAGATTATTGGGCACAGACCTTAGTTCAGAATGCTTTGGAGAAGGTTAAGGTAATTCAGGATAGACTCCGCACAACCCAGTCTAGACAGAAGAGTTACGCGGACCGAAAGGTTCGTGATGTTTCTTATATGGTTGGAGAGCGGGTCCTGCTTCGGGTTTCACCTATGAAAGGCGTCATGAGATTCGGGAAGAAAGGAAAGTTGAGTCCGAGATTTATTGGCCCTTTTGAGATATTGAGGCGTGTTGGGGAGGTTGCTTATGAGCTTTCTTTACCTCCCAGCTTGGCTGGAGTTCATCCGATATTCCATGTTTCGATGCTCCGGAGGTATTACGGTGATCCGTCTCACGTGTTGGATTTCAGTTCAGTCCAGTTGGACAAGGATCTATCCTATGTTGAGGAGCCAGTGGCAATATTGGACAGGCAGGTTAGAAAGCTGAGGTCAAAGAACATTACATCCGTGAAGGTTTAGTGATGGGGCCAGCCGGTCGAGGAGGCGACCTGGGAGACCGAGCAGGATATGCGCAGCCATTACCCTCATCTTTTCACTACTTTAGGTATGTCTCTATGCTCGTTCGAGGACGAACGAATGTTTAAGTGTAGGAGGATGTGATGACCCGGACGGCCGTCTTAAGAATTAATGCTCTGATCCCCTATTAACTGCTTTCCCCAAATTTATTTTTGCTATTTCGATTTGCCAGGATGTTCGGTTTTGAGTTTCGGAGAGTTTTGGGACACTTAGTCCCTAAATTAGAGCTTAAGTGTTGGAAAGTTTACCTTAGTCAAAACAGTGTGAAGACGGTCTTGGAATGGAAATCTGATGGTTATGTTAGCTCTGTTGGGTGATTTCGGGCTTAGGGGCACGTTCGGATTGTATTTTGGAGGTCCGTAGCTAATTTAGGGTTGAAATGCCGAAAGTTGAATTTTTGAAGTTTCCGGTTCGATAGTGAGATTTTGATCTGAGGGTCGGAATGGAATTTTGGAACTTCCAGTAGCTCCATAGTGTTGAATGTGATGTGTGTGCAAAATTTCAGGTCATTCAGATGAGGTTTGATAGACTTTTTGATCGAAAGAGTATTTTTAGAGTTTTTGGAATTCTTAGGCTTTAATCCGATAAATAATAGGTGTTTTCATGTTGTTTTGAGTGTACCTTAGGTTGGAACAAGTTTAAATGATTTTTAGGATTGGTTGGCAGGTTTGGTTGAGGTTCCGGGGGCCTCGGGGTGATTTCGGATGGTTGTCGGAAAGATTTTAGAGTTAGAGTTGCCGCTTCAGCCGCTGGTTCTGCTAATTTCGGATGGTTCCCGTAGGTGCGGCGCCGTATAAGCGGCTCAACAATCTCAGAAGTGGAAGTGAGGAAGGGGCCAGAGTCCGCAGATGCGGTCAGGTAGCCACAGAAGCGGCACCGCATCTATGGTAATGTAGTCGAAGGTGCGGAAAGTCCTCCTTAAGTGAGAAGTTGCAGATGCGACCTTTGGTCCGCAAAAGCGGGATCGCAAATGCGGTCCCTTGACCGTAGATGCGAAAACAGCTGGCAAAAATATGAAATTTTGAGGCTTTAGTTTCAAAAAATGGAAATTCGATTTGGAGTTCGGGAAAAGGCGATTTTGAGAGGAAATTGAAGAGGAGATCATTGGATAATGATTGTCTAACCCTTTCTAGTTATATTCCATCAATCTATAGTTAGTTTCATCATTTAATTTCGGATTGGAGATGAAAATTGGGGAAAAGTTGGAAGAAAGTTCTTAGACTTAGAATTCAACTTTTGATTGGAAATTTGACCTTAGATTTGGATAATTTTGGTATTCATGAACTTGTGAGAGCATGAGGATTCTAAAAATACAAATTTTACCCGATTCCGAGACGTGGGCCCGAGGGGCGTTTTGGTCATTTTACCTGATTTTGCGTATTAGCTTAGAATTTAATTGTAGAATCAGTTACTTTAAGTGTTATTTACATTATGAAATTGAATTGAATAGATTTGGGCCATTTGGAGTCGAATACTCGTGGCAAGAACGTGGTCTCGGGTGATTTTGAGTCGGTTTGAGGTAAGTGGCTTGTCTAACCTTGCGTGGGGGACTTTCCCCTTAGGATTGGTATTGTGGTAATTGAAATGCCTTGTACGTGAGGTGACGAGTGCGTACTTGTGCTAATTGTTGAAAATCAAGTTTTCATAAAGTAACTTTAATTGTGTTTTCCCTTACTATTTATTCTACTTGCACTTTTAAACCTGTTGTTAGTTAGAGAAACATGTCTAATTGACTTAATAGCTTTATTTGCTTTAACTGCCTTATTTGTATTACGTGAAGCATGCTAGGTTAGAATTGTCTATGTTACCTTGTTATGAAGTTGTGTTTATTTGAGTATTCCTTGTGCCATTGTTGTGTGTTTTACTTTGGTACAACGAGACGACATCCTGGGAGATCCCTTGTACGCATTTACGATTTGAGCTGAAGTACGAGATACCGAAAGATCCCCAGCATGTACATTGAGGATACCAAGAGATCCTTGGGATACCAAGATATCCCTATCATACATTGAGGATACCAAGAGATCGTGCAAGATACCGAGAGATCCCCAGCACGTATACTGAGGATACCAAGAGATCCTCGGGATACCAAGAGATCCCTAACATATATTGAGGATACCGAGAGATCCTCGGGATACCAAGAGATCCCTATCATACATTGAGGATACCAAGAGATCCTCGGGATACCAAGAGATCCCTAGCATATATTGAGGATACTGAGAGATCCTCGGGATACCAAGAGATCCCTAGCATATATTGAGGATACCGAGAGATTCTCGGGATACCAAGAGATCCCTAGCATATATTGAGGATACCGAGAGATCCTCGGGTTACCAAGTGATCCCTGACATATATTGAGGGTACTAAGATATCCTCAGGATACTGAGAGATCCCCGGTTATGTCCTTGTGATTGTTTGCCTCTGTTTCAGTTTTTGAATTCCTTGTTTTCCTGTATTAAATTCTTATCGTTAGTTTTCGACTGTACTGCTTATCTTATACTGTCATGTCTTATATTCTTTATTTTATCTCAGTAGGTCCCTGACCTTCCTCGTCACAACCCGACCGAGGTTAGACTTGGCACTTACTGAGTACCGTTGTGGTGTACTCATGCCCCTTCTGCACATATTTTTCATGTGCAGATCCAGGTACTTTCACTCTGTCTTATTATCCTTGAGGCGAGGTGCTTCTGTAGAGACTTCAAGGTATATCTGCCGCGTCGGCAGAGTGATGAGTCACTTTCTATCTTTCTGTAGTAGTATAGCCCTTCAGTACTCCCCTTTTGGTTAGACATTTCTAGAGTTAGAGCTTCTTATGTATCTCTTAGCTTGTGATTCAGGGGTTTTCGGGTTTTGGGAAAATGTATTGGTTTTAAGAGTTAATATTGTGTATGTCGAGCAACACTTTTAAATGCTGTTTTATTACTCTATTTCTGTTTTAAATTATTTTCTTCCACAAATTTGGTTTATCTTCCGCATTTTAGGCTTACCTAGTCGTAGAGACTAGGTGTCATCACGATGGTTCACGGAGGGCGAACCGGGGTCGTGACATTGTGCCTTGGCGACCTCTAACCTCCACCGATGTGCATATTCTTGGAATAGCTCGGATGGTTTTTTCTGCAGGTTTCCCAGTGCGAACCGATCGAGAGTGATCTCTGTATTGAATCGAAAATGATTTATGAAGTCCTCCACCATATCTTGCCAATTTCTCCAATTTCGCGGATCCTGTCGAGTATACCAGGTGACTGCTTCTCCCGTCTAACTTCTTATAAATAACTTCATCCTTAGATTCTCATTCCTCCCCACTCCGACTAACTTATCACAATATGCCCTCAAATGTGCGTGGGCATTACCCATCCCATTGAAGATATCGAACTTTGGGGGTTTATACCTTGCTGGCATATCCACACCCGGATGAATACACAAATCCTCATAGTCCAAACTTTCACTTCCTCGGGCAACTTGGAGGCTCTTCATTTGCTTTCTCAAGATTTTCAACTACTTATATATTGACTCTTCTTCCTTACGGGCTGGCTTCCCTCTCTATTTTGGCATATTGGTCAATCTCATTAGGTACCCTGATCGTGACAGGCGTTGTAAAGGTAGATTCATAAATGGAATATATAGGGGGGAAATACCGCTCATGGGTAGCGGCATGTGCCACAGGTATGTGCTGGTTAGTAGTAAAAGTGACTTCTTCACGAGGAAGGGTGTGAGTTACAATGGTGGTGGTAGGCGGGTTTTGTGGTGTCTAAATGTATCGTGGTATGTAGGGAGTGTGGATAGGGGGATTTAGTGGGTTTTGGAGGAGGGGGGTTTCTAGGGGTATGACTTGAGTGGTAGGAACTGAAGTTAGGGTGTTGTTGTTTTGGCACGATGTGGAAGGAAAGTGATCAAGGATTGAATTCAAAGAAGGGAATCGAGGTGGTTGAGGAAGAGTTGTCATGACCAGGTGCACTAGTTCCATGATACGTTGCACTTCCTCCCTTAGAGACTCCATTTACTAGGCCATCCTGGCCACATGTTCATCATTCCTGGTGTCGTCATTTTCCCCCGATCGCCACGGGCTGTCGGCTATGACCAGAGCATGTTTAGTTGGGTTTTCTGCGGCTAACATCTTTCCTTTTGACCTTAGATTGTATGGTGGTTCCTCCAGTTTTGGTCGACACAAACTAAATTTCTTTTCTTTTCGAGGATAATAATAAAGCAAAAGAGAAATAAGAAGAAAGAAAAGAAAAAAGGAACAAGATTCAGTTTCTTCATTTATACAAGCAGGAAATCACACAGAGCAATTAATTTATCCATTAAGGCTAACACGTTTCCTAGAATTCGTGGGGACCTCTCATTGCCGAAGGTAGGCCTCGCAGATATTTGACAAACATTTAGACTTGACACATTTAGATCCAAAGAAATTTTGTTATCATTGATAATTTGGACTGATATAAATGGGAACAAAGATTACATCCCTGTTTCATATAACTGCATAGGCTTGGACAACTTCCCTTATAGAAAGTAAAAGAAAAAACTGGGGTTAAGTGTACAAAGTGGGAAAGATGGGGAAATCAACCAACTCTAATAACCATTCCCTGAGTCATTTCCCATCTCCTCCACTTCTGCTGGCTCTTCTTCCGGATCCTCCTCCGGGTCTTAGTCAAACTCCTCCTCGTCATTGGTGAACTCTGACTCTTTCTCCGGATCTTTTTCTGGCTCTGTGCTGGACTCTATTTAGATGCACTACATTACCCGGTTATCTTCTTCAACAAGTGGAAATATATGATCAATGGATCTTGGGACCTCTTGACGGTGCATCGAAGTAGTCACAAGGTAATGTGGTAGGATCTCATGGTATCTTTGCAAAGCAGCCACTCTGTCCTCCAACCAGGTTATACCCTCTATGCTTGGCCAAGCCAGCTCATCTTCCTCGTTGATCCAGACGTAATACTCAGGAGTGCACTACGAGTTTTGACCCATCGGCATTGTAACCAGGTTTTTCCACTCTTCTTGGAGCCTTCTTATCTTGGGAATTGGAATCTGTCCTTGTACTCATCCACATATAATGTTGTTCTTGTCCATAGAGGCACATCTTGGATCATCCCGAACTGTTTGAGGACCTGAAGGGGTGAGTATTGTTGAACACCTTCAAGTCCGATCAACTCAATGAAGTATTTCTAAAGAGTCCTCAAGATTGCTCTTCCACCTAACCATGATAGCTTCCAGTTGATCCATTCCCTATTCAGGTTCGTCAGCATTTCCCTCCACTCTTCTTGCCCATGTGGGGAGACTCAATGTCTCATTCTTTTGTTGTGGTTGTGGATCATGTTGCTGACACCCACAAAGTAGTCGATGGTGGCCTCTCGCTGGAACAAATGTTCAGTAGCCCAGATCTGAAGCAGCAACTTGCAACACTTAAAATCATACCCTCATGCACATGCAAACAAAGCCCTCAGTATCTCAGCTACCATCATCGGCACCAAAGTGGCTTGAAGATTGCCACGGAAGGCCGCCAGAACCATAGGTAATAGGTTGATATTGATCCAACCCCGTCTCTACGGGAAGACCAATAGTCCCAATAGTGCCATTGAGAAGGTGATAGGCCTGAGACTCTCCCACGTCTCTTGGTCACATTGAAATTCTCCCGAATACCACTTGTAGCTTTCACAGTGCCCAAATCTGTCGAACAGTTGGTCGAGGCTTACCCATCTGTCCTCGATACTTCTAAGACTCCTACTAGTGGCCAGGCCTAAAACATCCAAGAACCGATAATCGGGCATAGTAATAGGCAATATCAGCTTCCTTCTATTGAATGGCAGCTTCGTGAAACTCGTGACGTCCTCCAGTTTCGGTACTAACTCAAGGTCGACAAATTTGAATACCACTTTATCCGGGTCCCAAAATTCTATCAACAGTCGAGTTAGCACCCTATCTGCTCGGATGTTCAGCAAAGTGGTTAGTGCCCCCAGGTGCGTCCGAACGTTATCTTCGTGTTCCCGGCGAATATTCTTCCACTGCTGCTTCAATTTATATGGCGCTTCCATTACCATGTTAATCTTAGGGATGTTTCGGTTGATTTCCAATTCTGAGGTGGGTAAAGAAAATGTGTTTGGTAAGTGTTTGCTTCGGATCTTTAAGTGTCTTGTTAAGTTTGTTTGTCTTTCCACAAAAATAATGTCATTAGGTGCATGAACCGTTGACGTTAGGGTGGGTTTCCTAATTGTGTGTCGATGCCAAGGATCGACTCACCTAAGGTTTATGCAGTATGACCTATTTTTGCTAGAGTAGAGTTTTTCCTACTTTTGAGTTGGACTGAAGGCTGCGAGAAATTATGTCAGTTGACCTGACAAAGCCATTCTCTGAAACTAGAGAGTTTGAAAAGAAGGTTCGGATGAGTGTAAAAGACAACCCTCGCATGCCATTATGTGTGAAAGTATATGGCCAAGACTCGATAGGAAGAACTGTGATGACAGTATATGTAAAGCACTAACAGACAAGAATGTAGCAACAATAAGCATGATAATAAATATGAAGAGCAAATAAAGCAGGTAAGCACTGTCACACCTCCTTTTTCACCTACGCCCGCAAGGGCATAAAGGAGTTTTTCCAATTAAAGGACAATCAGAACGAGATTTAGTTATTAATTATTCAGAGTCGCCACTTGGGAAATTAATGGTGTCCCAAGTCACCGGTTATACCCCGAACCGAGGAAAAATATGACTCTGTTAACAGTCCGCGAACCAAAAATCCGGATAAGGAATTCTGTTAACCCGGGAGAAGGTGTTAGGCATTCCCGGGTTCCGTGGTTCTAGCACGGTCGCTCAACTGTTGTATTTGATTTTATCTGATTTCAAAACATGTTCTAGCTTATGTGCTTTTTAATTTTAAACCACTTTTATTATTATTATTTTAACGAGAATTGCAACGTCGTGAAAATACGTCTCGAACCACGTCACATAAATGCACCCGTGGTTGTTGACATATTTCGACTTCGTTGAGATTCGAATTTGGGTCACATAAATGCGCACCCGAGTTTAGGAAGGTGAATTATTAAAAACGCATCCAAAGTGTCTAACGCGCTATCATCTTTAGGGAAGGCCGTGAAATTCGCTAAACGGCCCATCTCGAATTCTAAGTATTTCATTATAACTAATTATTGAGGGCCCCGCAATTTATGTGTTTTGTTCAGCGAGGCTCGTCTCATTTTATTTTAAAAAGGCAGACTCTAGAGCTATTAGAATTTTCTATTTTTTATTTGTCTCTATTAATCAAGAAAAGGTCCTAATCAATTATTAGTATTAATAAACTAGCATTTGAAAGTGTTACACCGGCCGAAATTTCCCACAACCATGGACATTGGGCCTGAAGTTAGCCCAAATCAATCAAGCCAAATCGAACCGTCTAGGGAGCAGCTGGTCGAATCCCTGAAGTGGCAATCCAACGAATTGTTTAAATGTCTGCTCACTAACTTTACCCCAAACTCTCGTGAACGGGCTCCACTCTTCTGATAAAAGTAAATTAATATGCACTTACCTAAATCAATTGGATACTGACCCTCAAATCGTTCAAGAGAGTAATTATGTCGTCCTGATTTTAAAAATGAACAAACGTACTAATAAATTTACTCACGCTTGCAGTTACAAGACAAATGTTATACCTCCTAATTTGTTATGCTTTTAAACCAATTTATGACCCAACTGATGAGAAAATAACTAAGACTAAAGTGAACTATTAACTCCGACTACTGACTCATAATTGTCAAAGCTACTGCATTACGAAATTATTTAGGACGCATGTTCAGCATTAGAATAGAACTCAACGTGACAACACACCAGTTCCAGCTTCACCGCAAACTTGAACTGTTTATGATTTTGAATTTTTAAACAGAAAATTGCTAAGCTAAACAAGCTAAATCTAAGTAACTACAAATCAACAGTCCAGCAATCTAAATAACACAGTTCTACCAGTTCAGTTATACATTCAAATTGATTGTATCGTACAACAACCAAATCACATAAAACTATTAAAATATAATGAGATTCACAAACGACATATCTATAGCCGAAGCTCCAGTTTTCATTTCATTTTCCAGCAAGTGATCTACATAGTACTGAGTTTCATGGTGAGTACCTGGAGATGTGAAATACAATAAGAAGAGGAAGACGATCAGCAGCAATAACAGCCACGAGTAGAAATCAATCACCAGTAACTTAATTCAATAGCCACGAAGAGTTGGATACCAAATAACACCCAGGCAATCAACCACAAGTTACTACACCCAAATGCAATTGCAATTTGCCCAGAAACTACAACACTTCTTCAACAATCGAGAAATAACCAGCAATCACTCGAAATAGTTTCAAACACCTTCAGATGTCCTAAACACTCAGGTACAGGACAGAACCAGAGAAATCCATGCTACTTATCATCCTAAATGAATTAACTAGTGGAATAAAAAAACTGAAATTGGAAAATAACCCAGGAAAAAATAATGAAACCATTTTTTTTTGTTTCACATTTGTTTTCTGATTTTTAATAGAAATCTAAGATCTAAAAGGAAGTTTTTTGAACTTTTACTAATTTGAAATTCAACTATAGGCTCAGATCTGTAGAGAAGGCTTTTGGGGGAAATTTTGGGTGAAGAGCCGACCCTTTCACAAGGCAAATGTGACCCTATTTATAGGCAAACAAACAGCTCCTTATTTTCCTTTGAGTCCCTTATGTAATTTCACCCTAGTCCCTTAGTTCTTGACTTGTGCCACAAGTTAATACAACACAATTACTGAAATTACATTAAAGTCCTATTTTGGAAGACCCTAGAAGTTTCTAGTTTCTACTACCATGTGCTACCCAATCCTAAATGTCTAAACTACCCTTTATCTAAGCTGAAAGTTAACCAAATTGACCCATCCTCTTTACTTCAATTAGCAACTAAGATTAAATACTAAAAGGGATTCCAGAAAAGAAAATCAACTAAGTCTAAACAAAAACTCCTAAAGTTGTATTATCCTAACCCATTAATCACCAATGTAGAACTAAAGTGCTGACCCTAACTGAGTTCAATTACTTGCACAAATCCTTCGAGATCAAGCCAACCAGAAAATTGACAAAACAAGATCAAACCAAACTAAAATGGAGCAAAAGTAATTAATCATGAAACCATTTTACTGACTGAAATCAAAACTAAACCAAAACCTAAAACGTTGCCTAAGGCTTAATCAATGGGAACTAAACTTAAACAGTTGACCAAAATAGACTTAAGCAAATTCGAATCAACATTTAACAACCCTTAAACCAACAGAACAAAACACAATCAAACTAAAATTAAATTTAACTAAAGAGAAATCAAACCAGTGTTAAGATTGAAAAAAAATCACAACTAACCAACAATTTAGGAGAATTATTCATTGACTAAATCATAAGAAGAAGCAGGGAACACAGGAAGATATATAAAAAAAATGAGGACTCACAGCTTGACTCGAATTCTTTGATTCAAAATATGACCATCTTGGGCATGAATTTGAACATCAATGACAGCGAATTCTTCATGAAGGGAATGAGGAGACCGTGTAGTACCAATTGGGTAGTTTTCAGAGACATTAGAATTTCCGGCCAACTTTGAACTAATATTCGAGCCATTTGACTGATATTTGAGGGAATCCAGTGGGAGATTCTAGTAGAGGAGAACTAGGAGAGCACGAGGTGTTAATTTGGGGTGGTTTGGACGGAGTTGTGTTGTGGCCGGAGTTTTTCGATCCAAGATTTGAAGGCTTTGGCTGGGATTCGAGAAAAACTAATATGGGTTTTGGAAAGAGGAGGAGAAGATGAGTTGAGGGTGTATTTTTGGGAGGGATTGGAGCTTCACCGCCGCCGGCAACGATTTCCGGCCGGCGGCGGACGACGGAGGCACGGCGGCGTTACAGAGGGAGTGTACGAGGAAGACGAAAATGTTTTTTTAGGTTTAGTTAACATTTCAGACATTTTTATTATCTAACAAGAATGCACACGAGCCGTTGGATCAAAAAGAATGAAGGGCCAGGATTGAGTGACGCCCAAAACGGCGTCGTTTGATTTAGCTGGGGGCGGACCGGGTCAGGGGGTTTGGGCCTGGGTCGGAAATGGGTTCTGGTGGGAATTTTTATTTGGCCTGAGGTTTGGTCAAATTAAAATGAACCCAATTTTGGTCTCTTATTAAGACCACCCTTTTTTAATTGTTTTTCCTTTTATTCCTTTTACTTATTTTTGTTTTCATTTTGTATTTTTGTATTTTGATTTTTTCTGATTTTATAGAAATGCAAGAATAAAGATAAAGTCCTAATATATTTCAAAGTTAAACTAATTAACTCCTACAATTGTTTAAAATATATTTCGTGACGAATTCACAATTAAACAATTAAAAATGCAAAAATGAACTATTTTTGTTATTTTCTTCATATTTTATTGTAAAGCAAATTAACCCCTAATTAATCCTAAAATATGAAATTAGATCCTAAATGCAAATATATTTTTGTATTTTTCATATGAATTAAAATGCACAAATAAAATGCAAACAATTACAAGAAAATAACACAAAATTCACAAAAATTGTAAAATAATAAAGAAATTGTTTTGTTTGAATTTCTGAGAATAATTCATATATATGGCAAAAATCACGTGCTCACAAGCACGTAATTGAAATATTATCTACAATTAAAGCAATTGTACAAATAAATCTAGATTCCAAATTAGTCTAAGTCTGCTAAGATCAGAACCTAAGTGAAATTCCCCACCAGAGTCGCCATGTTGTTGCACCCTATTTTGCAATAGTCAAAATAAGATTCAACTTGTGGTTTCTCTATTGTTGATAAAAGAGAGTTGTCACCTGATATTTAAAGGTATACTAGGGTACCTATTTAATTACTAAGTCATATTCTTTATTTAGTCTGCTAACCGGTGAGATTATGGGTAAGAGTTCTTGTTCTTATAAGGGAAAATTGTTAGGCACCCCTTTAAATCTACCTGAGATAGCTCCTTAGGACTTAGACTAGGTTTGGAATCAATTATTTATACTATGCCCTAATTAGTGTTCTAAAGATATGGCTTACCGTTTATTAGGACATAATTCTTACAAAAGGAGGGTGCAGTTTAAAAGGATAGAGATTAATAGAGGGAAAATAACATTATTATATATACACTTGAAAGAGCTTTTGAAAAGAGATATAAGATATTTGTAAAGTATGTGAAAAGGAGGACTAAGTTAAACACTTGTTCTTAAAGCATGAGTAAGCCTAAATGTACCTTGATCTTTTAAACTTGAAGAAAAGCCATCTTTTTGAAAATTCATTTGGGGCGGCAGCACTTTATATTTTGAAACAATTTGATTCCCTTTTTTTTTAAAGAGAAAGCTTGCGAGTCAGATCTGATTTTCTTTTTTTGAAAGTGAAAATGCCCTTTTTTGCTAATTTTTGGGGCTTCAAAATCTTTGAGATAAGAAGGTGAGCTAAAACATAGTAATGATATAAACAAATTGTAATTAGCGAAATGAGAATTAGTTACTAACTAATTCCTTTTTAAATCCTGTGTTATTTAAGGTTGCCTATGTTTATATGACATTAAGGTATAAAATAGAGCATGCAATCCAATATATAAGCGTTATATACACGTGAGATAGGACAATAACAAAAGATGTAACAAAATACAAAAAGGCAGTGGACTAAACTAGCGAAGCAGTAAATAATAATAAAAGGGTTTGGAGGGAAAGGATTGGACTCTGGTATTTGGGCCTCAAAGAGGAAGGCTCAACAGTAAAAGGATGGCAATAACTGACTTCAAACTTTCCAGAAAAATGCGGCAAGGCTGGGTTTTGGCCTGAGTTCCTCAAGAACTCAGCAGGCCCAAGCAAATGCACATGTCCAAAAGAATGAGAAGGTCATTAGATACATGCTCTATAAATTCAGCATATTCAACCATATGGAAATATATAAACAAAGGATTGGAGCAAAAATATAATAAAATATTAATACTCAAATACTAAGAGAAAATTATGCTATTGTGGTGGTCATACATGGCAAATAATTTATATTGAAAAATCTTTCGTTGTCATTAAATAATAAACCCCTAAATAAGCAAAAGTACCAATGAATTAAGGGATAAGGAGAGAGTTCTACTCAAGGTCGATGCCCCCTTTGAATTCCCCGACACTTCAAAGTTCCTAAGGGTCTCAAGGCCCAGGGCAATGCTTGTACCGAGGAGAGCGGCCCAACCTAGAGTTAAACTTCACTCCCAAATACCCCTAACCACTAACGACTCATTTTTTCCTATGGGTTTAAGTGTCAATGAGACCCTTTCAATGTAAACTAAATAATATAATATCCCCTACCATAAAAGTATACTTTCCCTCCTGATAGAATAATATAAGGATACATAAATGACTACATTTCTAACATCACATGAAGGACACACATATTAAATAAGTCAGATACACATGGGGGGGGGGGGGGGCAGAAAGCTTTACTGCTAAGGACCTGAACACTTGGGAGCATATTCAAAGGAATAGGTAAAGAACACAAAACTCAGATATGCAACAGCCCAGAAATAGATACTTCTGCCTTGGGAGACTAACTATGGGTTGATTAGCTTAGGTATTACCATCAACATTTGTATAGATTAACAATGCTACTTAGAAACTTTTAAAAGCATTAGTAAAGGTTCGGACAAACAGTTACAACTAGCAACTTTTACAGAGGTTATTAGAGATATCATAAACATGATCAAAACTCTTAATATGACTATAGATTCATAAATTTGAACATAGTATCCTAAGGTACCCAACAGGATCACATTCATAACAATATTAACCTTAAACAAACTATTATATCCAGTTAGTATCAATAAAGAACTTCTTATAAGATTTAAAGATCGGATTCAGTTCAGATTGTCGGTAAGGAGAGGATTGAGTACAATTTAAAATAAAAGCATGGGATCATGAAGCTAAACAGGGGAACATATAATATTTAAAATCAACTATGCACATATACTTTAATAATTATACCAAGGCGGGGTGAGCTTTACAAATCCAGCAATGCCATGAGGAGGTCAAGACAAAGAAAGTGTTATGCCAAAACAAACTCAACTCAGATATACGAACTGAGATTTTACATCTGAATATGGGGCAGTTATACTCAAGCTTAAAAATAGTCATAGATGTGTTTGTTTTATGAAAAACGGCTTGAAATATAATAGAATATAGACAAAAAGGTCACTGAAGTGCATAAGAGTTCACCTCAATAACACTGTTTCATATAGGTACAACCAACAATTGGATATGAATACAAGATTGTCATAATTACATCTCAGAAGCTATTCTCAGATATAACAGACATTGATATAGAGAAGGAGAACACTTAAACACTTAGACTTTCATGCTTCAGTTAAATGGTGAAGGATGCAAACTATGATCTCTCAGGTTTTGTCCTAATTAGGATTATCAGACAGTGGTCTTGGCCATAAGAATGCAGGAAAATAGGGTATAGAAAAAAGATCACAATAAAGGTCACAATAGAATTATTGACAGAAAATCTGAAGTTTTGACAAGCATGAAAGTAGTTAAGGCATTGGGAACTTAATCATGCAAACTATTAGGATCCAGAAATGAGAGTCATTAAAGTCATATAATAGGCTGGTCGATACCAATTTGAAGATATTCAGAAACATGACAAAGGATCACATATCAACAGCACCTTATCATGAACATGGAGATGATATTTTATGTTAATAATAACATCACAAAACGACTACAGTTAATAGAAGACAACAAGCATATTCATAACATTGTAATAAGATGATCGAAAGAGAAGATTTAGTGGAGTACTGACCTTCTCTAGGGCAGCAGACCAAACAAGTATTTCTCTTAATAGCTCAAGACCAAAGCTTCAAGCTCGAAGCAGTGAAATCCCTCAAAAATGAAAAAAGAGAAATCAGTAAGAAATCCTAGGATTTGGGAATCTCGGAATTACTCTTAGATGGTTGTTGGTCGTTTTTCTCTATTAGGTTATTCGTGTTTGGTAAGAACACTAAAGGCCCTATTTATAGTGCCATTTAAGACTCTTGGGCTTCACGGATTTAAAATTGTTAGTGGAAATTGATGAATGGTAGATGATACAAGCAAAATCGAGGGGAAAATCTGAGGAGATAGAGGAAAAATAATGAACAAGTTTACCGGAGTGAAGAAGGCTGACCGTGTAAGGCAAAACCCATAGGTCAAAACTCCAATATCTAGAGATAATTGTGTTTGACCTCTGGACTTCGAATAATTATGATGAGGCTCTGAAATGTGCTCGTGCATGCTCAGATTTAAAAGAACACGAAGAAAATTTAGAGATTTGAAGTTGCATCTTTGAGTCTAGGGTTTCAGATTAGGGGTTTCGAATTTAATCAACAAAAAATAGAAACTGAAATCACTGGCTTCATAACCTAGAGACAAAGCAGACAAATCTATAAGTTCGATTTGAAAGAGCGAAGAAGAAATCATGTCGCGGTGTTTTAAGCTTAGGGTTTCAAATTTAGGTATTTCAAATTTGTGATTGAAAGAGGGAATTAGCAGCGAGATTCACAGATAGAGAAACAGAAGAGATGATTTAGAGTGATTTCGGGTGACCTTGCACAAATTTGTACAAGGTTTTTGAGACTGATGGCTGTGGAGATGAGAGAAAAGAGAGAGGAAAGGGAAATGAGGGTGGAGGTCAAAGGGGGAAATAATCTAGAGTTCAGGTTAATGGAAAGGCCATCTCTAGGGTTATTGATGGGAGATGGAATCCAGGCTGTTGGATTTGATGATCAACGGCTCAGATAATTTGGTCATTTAGTATTTTCCGGGACGATTTTGATTGTCCGTGAGATTATAAGATTTTGACGGCAGAGATGAGATCTCTGGGGCGGATTTTAAAAATCAAAAGAAAATTGGAGATTAAAGGTGAGGCGTTGATCAGATGGACTAATGGTTCAGATGCATGTGTATTTGTTTTTGAGTGATTAGGAAGGGTGATGTGGCGTGAGCTCATTGGCTCAATGAAGGTGGCCTAGATTTCCATGTTGGAATGGAGATGGGGTATTTGGACTGGGTCAAATCCGTTTGGACTGGAAATAATTTAAATGGTAGTCACTTTGTAATTAATTAGGAAATTACAATTGCAACCTTTTAGTCTTTAATCCCCTTAACATAAATTTAATTAAACTTAATTATTTTTAATAACATATAGTAAAAATTATAATTATCAAATATACTACTAATTATTTCAACCAATTATTTGTAAAATACTTTATTTTTCTAAATTATAACACTAATTTCGAATTATTAATATGGTAGTCTAATTTACTGGAAATTAAGGACTAATTCATTAACTATATAGGCCTATGTGATGTATATAAAAGTTATTCTAATAGTCTTAACATAGTGAATATATTTGTGATTACAAAATATTAATACTACGTGATTAATTTCAAAATTAATACTTAATTAATTTATAAAAATAGGTATTTATTACTAGAAAACACCTCCAAAATACTTATTGAAATTTATTAAATGTAAATAAATTAATTTTAAAAAATAGGGTCAAAATTGGCTGTCAACAACACTTATTCTCGGTGGCTCTTCCAAATTCATAGGTCTTAGCAATACTTTCTCAACATTGGCTGAATATCTATCAAAGAAGGGCAATTGAAACAGGGCTCTAAAAGAATATATTCATGGTATATTTTTTATTCATCTTGCTAGAATTTAAGTCTATCACGCCATTAGTTTTTAGTGCAAATAATATTTATATATCACTTACAATATTGTTTAAATGTGTGTCATCATTTTTATTTTTTTCATTCTGTCCTATCTCTACCTTCTCACGCTGGAAATTCTCACTTTCTTTCCCTTTTCTTTTGAATTAGATTAAGTAGATACAAATTTAATTATAGAGTGTTGCATATTTTTTTATCATCTGCTTGTAGACCTTTGCATGAAATATATAACTTCGAGGTTTCAGAAGAAAAGCAAATGAGGATTAATTAATATTTGATTTCAATGCTCTTCTGTTGCCTTATGCAGTTGCTTGGGCAGCTTCACCATTGTTAAGGTGAAACATTTAAAACTCCATTGTTGAGATTTTTAAAAGCTTGAAAAGTTACAAATGGAATTTGCGATTTGTTGAAATTTTGATCAATTGATAATTAGGATTTGTTTGGAATATCACTTTGAAGCTGTGGTTAATATTTGAAGTTATTTGATGAAGATTTGAGCTATTTGATGAAGTTTTTCGTGAGTTGAACTTTGTAAAAGTAGAAACTCCATTTTTGTGTACAATACTATACGATATAATACAATATTATAATAAGTGTATAATATTGTATATCAGGTGTATAAATACTGTTAGGTGTATAAATACTGTGCAAAACAATAATAGTGTCACTACCCAAACTCACTAGTCGTGATGGAACCTAACACCAACCTGTTAGGTAAGCCAATATCCACATAATAACAATGAAATCGAACAAACATGGTCCAATAACTCAACAACGGAAAATAACATGAAATATCTGAGAATACAACCATAAAACTGCGACAACCATCCCCAAAATATGGTGTCAACGGGTACACAAGTACTAATGAATAACAAGATACAAGCAAAATCCTCTAGTACAACTGTCTAAATAATAGAACAATAAAGATAGAGATAACTAAAAGAGAACTCCAAGGACTGCGGACGACATAGCAGCTACCTCGTAGTCTCCCAAAAGCTGGCAACAACTCAAGTCTGAAAATCACCTCGACCGAATTTACCTGGATCTACACACGAAGTGCAGAGTGTAATTTGAGTACAACCGACCTTATTTACTCAATAAGTAATACTAACCTTGGGCTGAAAGCAGCAACGAGTTTAGAACAATAGGCATAAGCCAATATCAATAACCGGTAACGGTTCAGAATATAAAGGAAATACCGTAGAAAACAAGTAGCTCAATGATATCATGTTCAGCTTGTTCACAATTTATAAATTTAGACATGCTTTCAGGTATAATAGTTAAAGCCCAACATGGATAAAGCATGTTATTTAACAGTTAGCATGTGAAAGGTACACCTCTATACCTACATGTCAAGTATACATGTCAATCAACAATGTCATAGTGGATCCATCAATACTCATACTTAGCACTGTACGGGTGCCTGACATAACTGTCCATCATCAAAGCATGCATATAATACATTGTGCCTGCACCCACTGCTGGTATGTCAGACTCCGGAGAGGCGGATCCTACCCAAGCGCTAATCATAATCATTTAGCCCAAATAGTGAGGCCTGGTGCACGCGTCGCACCAAAACAATAATACTTAGCTCAATATAGGCCTGGCGTACGCGTCACCTCTAAGTCAATACCAAACTGGCTCTATGGCCTAAACTCAATCATTTATCGTTCATGTCTCAGATAAACACATCTCAAAATGCTCAGTTTAATAGTGTTACACATAATATGGATCAATAATATGTGAGGAATCATATAAGAAATACTGAGACAGAGAGATCATACACGAACATAGCATCATGACTAAGAACATGTGTACAAATAAAGCATATAGCTCTGAGACAGCAAGAATAGCCCTATCAAGTTTCAAATAAATAGCACATAGTTCTCAAAGTTGAATACCCTCAAATCCAAGTTTAGATGTGTTACTTACCTCAAAATGCATAAATCAATACTCTAACAAGCCCTTCCCACGTGTATCGACCTCCGAACGACTCGAATCTAGTCACAAACAACTCAACATCAACAAATAATGTCGTGGGAAACAACTTCAAACAATAAAGTTTCGATCTTTATCAAAATCAAAAAGTCAACCCCGGTCCCGCACCTTAGAACTCGGTCAAACTCATAAATACTGAATACCCATTCAATAACGAGTTCAACCATATTAATTTCATCTAATTCCGACCTCGATTCGACCTTCAAATCCTAAATTTTTACTTTAGAAAGTTTTACCAAAAATCTCCCATTTCTTCACTTTAATTCACTAATTAAATGCTAAAAACAAAGATGGAATCATGAAATAATAACAAATCCGAGTAAAAAATACTTACCCCGATCCAAATCTTGAAAATGCTCTCCAAAATCGCCCAAAACCAAGCTCGCTACCTCAAAATGTGATATAATAACTCTAACCCTTGAAATGGGTTTTTAACAGTCTGCCCAATGATTTGCCTTTCGTGATCGCGGACAAACCCTCGCGATCATGAAGAATAACTTCAGTTCCACCAAAATGTCTTACGCAAACACGATCTCAGAGTCACGAATGCAAGGAACACACGCTCTAGAACTACGCGAACGCAGAATAAACATTGTGATCGCATAGGCTTACTCATGACATGTTAGCAGAACCCACTCTACCATGCGAACGCAACCTCGCATTCGCAATCGTGAAGACCACAACCATCCAAAGCTTCGTGAACTCGTAACCACTTCAAGAAAGTGAAGCAAATTTCACCTTCCACCCAGAACACTCTATGCGGTCGCGTCCTTCTCCTCACGATCGCGAAGGAGAAAACCAGACACCAGATATGAGCAGTTCCTCAAAATCCAAAACATGGTCTGACGATCATCCGAAATACCCCCGGGGCCCCTCGAGCATGGTTTATAATAAAATTAGTAAATAAGATATAACCAATGATATTTCTGTGCTTAATAAAATAACAATAAAAATATAACTACAAATTACCATTTTGTATCCTATACATAAGTTCTATTTTAAAACTTAAAATATTTTACAATTTGTATGCAGTTAATAAGCTACTATATTATTTTTCGGAAATAAGCTATGTATTGATTAATTTGAGATACACGTGCAACATACGTGTCCAAAAACTAATTACGTAAATTAACAGAGGTCGGCATTATTATTCAAGGGTGATGTATTAGGTACGTACATTATTTGAGGTCAATTACACTGTTCCAACATAATTTGAAACTTTGAATTAAGTTCTCTAGAAAACCTTAATCTGTTTGTTTGTTAAGTTAAAGTTGACTTTTGGTGTTTTTTTAGGGGAAGTGCACAGATAGTTCATTATTAAGGATGTTATTTAGAGATTAATCAGTATTAGTTTTGTCCTGAAATTTTAAATTAAAAATCTTAACTTCAGGGCAATTCAGAATATTTTTGTTCTAAAAAACTAAAATTCATAACGCACTAACTAATTCTTAAATAGCATTCTCTTAGAGTAGCTACCTGGTTTCATTTCTACGTTTTTCTACCTATTTTCTGCCGAACCCGCTATTTTAGTTAGTTTGTTTCGGTTTTAGCTGAGGAATTTTGGGTGAGAAAAAAAGGACAAAAGCAGACTACATTAACATTGTTGTTTTTTGGGAAAATCTGAACTACTCTTTGCATGGTCAACGGCTTAAGCTTTTGTCCTTATGAGTAGTGGGGCCCTGCTCTAGGCCCCACCAATTTTCAGAAATAATAAATGATTCAACTACTCACTCCTCTACATTAGCCATTGCCCTTAATTTGGCCTGCTTCACTTGCAATATGTATTTAATTTTCTTTCTCTTCAAAGAATACAAAAAAATTGGAGGACTAACTACTACATTA
Source organism: Nicotiana tabacum (assembly GCF_000715075.1). Classification (NCBI taxonomy): domain Eukaryota; kingdom Viridiplantae; phylum Streptophyta; class Magnoliopsida; order Solanales; family Solanaceae; genus Nicotiana; species Nicotiana tabacum. The sequence continues at coordinate 53,229,795 of NC_134089.1, read as the reverse complement.
GTAATTAATACGATTTTGGGTCTTCATATTATTTGCATAATCCCCCCCTTCTCTCTAAATTAGAAGTTTGAGTCACGTAAAAACGACTAATATCAATGAATGAAAAATTAGACCATGTTTAGTGACCCTCTCCATCTTAGTGATGTCTTATGAACTTTAATGGCCGAAATTTTAGGTGAATGTAATTGAACGACCAAATATTAAATTAAGGTCAAAAAGAGCACCTCCTTTCCTTTTTGTTTCTTTAAATTATTACACTAATATGAAATATATATTGCAACCAAAACCAAGTTCCAGTGAAAATGTTTCCACTTAACATAAACAGAAAGTGGGATCTTATTCTTATAATAATATCCCTGGAGTTACAAAATGGATGAAAATGAGTAGTACATTTCAAGATAAACAAGAAAGGAAGAAGTAGTTGGAAAATATCGAGATCTGTGAAAGAGATTCCGTTTGCTTCACGAACAAGCTCAAAAGGCTTTTCTTTTCTTAATTTTCCTACCAGCTGAAAAGACTTTTCTTTTCAAAGAAACACAGTTTGGCTCTTTCTTGCTTGAGAGAATAATACTCTTTTTCTTTCAACAAAATGCCGTTGGAGTAGAGGGGAATTGTAAAGCACAAGATTCTCAACCGTTATTAAGCTCCCCCATTTTATTCACTGCACTTAATTCCCCAGCTTCAGATTTCCTATGGGATTTTGCCATTTTTCAAGAATTGAGGTATACTCGCTCTTGCTTTATCTTTCTCCTTTCCTTTGCATTTGCTGTATTAATGTTTCCACTTAACATAAACAGAAAGTGGGATCTTATTCTTATAATAATATCCCTGGAGTTACAAAATGGATGAAAATGAGTAGTACATTTCAAGATAAACAAGAAAGGAAGAAGTAGTTGGAAAATATCGAGATCTGTGAAAGAGATTCCGTTTGCTTCACGAACAAGCTCAAAAGGCTTTTCTTTTCTTAATTTTCCTACCAGCTGAAAAGACTTTTCTTTTCAAAGAAACACAGTTTGGCTCTTTCTTGCTTGAGAGAATAATACTCTTTTTCTTTCAACAAAATGCCGTTGGAGTAGAGGGGAATTGTAAAGCACAAGATTCTCAACCGTTATTAAGCTCCCCCATTTTATTCACTGCACTTAATTCCCCAGCTTCAGATTTCCTATGGGATTTTGCCATTTTTCAAGAATTGAGGTATACTCGCTCTTGCTTTATCTTTCTCCTTTCCTTTGCATTTGCTGTATTAATGTTTCCACTTAACATAAACAGAAAGTGGGATCTTATTCTTATAATAATATCGCCTTATCTCCTCGATTTAGTGCATTAGGGAGGCCATTAACTTTTTAAGATGTTTGTTTCTAAAGGAGGCCTTAACCGTTACTGTGAATTTAAGTGAATATACATCAACAATAGGCTTATGATGATGATATGAGTGGACAAGTGAGGATTCATACTAGTTGTTGGAAATTCAGATTTTGAAACTAGTATAGATCCTTTACCCTACTGATTTGCTTGATTGACCATGAGAATTGGCTGCTCATTTCATACTGCAACAGTATTGTGTGCGTGTATTTAATTTCCTTCTAACTTTGTTTCACGGTGGTACTATCGTTGCTAGGTGATGCAAATGGATGATACTCAATATGGAGACTTGAGTTGACTTGGGAGGGAGCAAATTGGAAATCATATTCATTCCAAATTATTAAAATGATGAAGCTACTAGCTCTGCTTGCTCTTTCCCTGTTTCCATTTTTGCTCCTCTCCCCGAAAGTTATTGCTGACCTAAGCTCAGATAGACAAGCGCTACTTGACTTTGCTTCTGCAGTACCTCATCTTAGAAAGTTCACATGGAACACTAACTCTTCCATTTGCACGTGGCATGGCGTCAGTTGCAACTCAGATGGAACTCGTGTTGTTGCACTTCGGCTTCCTGCTATTGGACTCTATGGTCCTATTCCAGACAATACCATAGGAAGACTGGATGCACTAACAACCCTCAGCCTTCATTCCAATGGGCTCAAGGGAAATCTTCCTTCAGACATCACCTCTCTTCCTTCCCTCCGTTTCATATTTCTCCAACAAAACCAACTTTCTGGTGAGATTCCTTCCTCTCTATCTCCACAGCTCAACTTCGTTGATCTCTCTTTCAACTCCTTCTCAGGAGAAATTCCAACAACAGTTCAAAATTTGACAAGTCTTACTGGTTTAAACCTACAAAACAACTCGCTCACAGGATCCATTCCTAATGTAAACCTGCCAAGGCTTAGGCAATTGAATATGAGCAACAACCAACTCAATGGTTCAATTCCACGATCCCTTGCAAAGTTTCCTGTTTCTTCATTTCAAGGAAATTCTCTATTATGTGGACCACCCTTGACTCGATGCCCTTCTTTTGCACCTTCACCCTCTCCATTCCCTTCACTTCCACCTTTGAGTCCAATTCCACTATCTCGTTCCCCAAGTGTCCTGCCATCCTCTCCAACAATTCCTGAAAAGCTAAAAGGCAAGAGGAGCTTAAGCACAGGGATTATCATTGGCATTGTTGCAGGGGGTATTGGAGGGATTCTCGGTCTAGCTGTGTTGATTTTCTTGTGTTGTATGAAGCGATATTATACTACGAGAGGTGTTCAGGAAAGAAAAGACTTTAATGGAGGAGGAAGTCCGAAGCAACCAGAGGACTTCAGTAGTGGAGTACAAGCTGCTGAAAAGAACAAATTGGTTTTCTTTGGGGGCTGTTCCTTCAATTTCGATCTTGAAGATTTGTTGAGAGCCTCAGCTGAGGTTTTGGGTAAAGGGAGTTATGGAACAACCTACAAGGCCATCTTGGAGGAGGGAACAACTGTCGTTGTGAAACGGCTGAAGGAAGTTGTTGTTGGCAAAAGAGAGTTTGAACAACAGATGGAGATAATTGGCACCGTTGCTCAGCATGGAAATGTTGTTGCTCTTCGTGCTTATTACTTTTCAAAGGATGAGAAACTTCTTATCTATGATCATGTACCAGCGGGCAGTTTATCCACTCGAATGCATGGTAAAGTTCCTTCTCTTTCCCTTTTATCCTCCCACTCTTTAAGCTGTCATACCCATTCGGGTATTTAGGACCAGAAATCAACTGAGCTAAAACTTTCATGAAATCAGAAAAGCCTCTATTCAAATTTCCTTCTAAAAGCATTCAGAGATTCCATGTAAAGAAACTCTCCTGAAATGAGCACAATTTGTCATGAAGAGTTTGTAGTTACAAAGAATAGGACATGTGATAATGCTTTCATGCATTCACAGCTCTACAAAAATTTTGAAGCAAGGTGCAACTTGCAAGTTGTCGAACGCTAATCCTAATTATCAATCTAACTATTTATACAAGAGAGTGTTTTCGTCTCATTGTTCCTTGTTTATGATTATAGGCAACAGAGAGTTGGGAAGAACACTGGACTGGGAATCCAGGTTAAGGATTGCGCATGGAGCTGCAAGTGGCATTGCCCATATCCATTCTGTTACCGGTGGGAAATTAATTCATGGCAATATCAGGTCATCCAATGTACTTCTCACCCATGACAATAGTGGATGCATCTCAGATGTTGGTCTTACTCCTCTAATGGGCTCTCCTACAATCCCATCTAGGAGTGCAGGATATAGAGCACCCGAGGTGATCGAGACAAGGAAATGTACTCAGAAATCCGATGTTTACAGCTTTGGCGTTCTGCTTCTTGAACTCCTTACTGGCAAAGCACCAGTGCAGCCACCTGGTCATGATGAGGTGGTAGATTTACCGAGATGGGTGCAGTCTGTTGTCAGGGAGGAGTGGACAGCTGAGGTGTTTGATGCTGAGCTCATCAAGTTTCAAAATATCGAAGACGAGATGGTGCAGATGCTGCAGATTGCAATGACCTGTGTAGCAAAAGTGCCAGAAACAAGACCTGACATGAACCAAGTTGTCCAGATGATTGAGGATATTCAGCAATCAGATTCTGGAAACAGGCCATCATCTGAAGATAACAAGTCTAGGAGCCCAACTAGTCCAACACCATGATTACTCATGCATTTGTCATACTACATTCTATTACCAAAAGTGCAAATTTTATCTTTTTCTTTCAAGTATAATTCCGACTTTTTAGACATCATTTCTCCATATCTGACTGATTCTGTAAAATCAACGAATAATTCAATCTCACTTTTATGTCTAGGTTTAGTTTACCCCAAAACTTATTTTACCATTTGATTTGATGATTTGAACAGTGGAAAGGAGCCAATGGGCTATTAAGGCAATCTGTAATACTTTTCACAATTCAACTTATAGCCTGTTTGTTTACTTCATTGGCAATACGAATCCAATTTCACAAAGGCATGCTTGCTTTTATGGAATTCCCCCAGTTTTACCCAAATTTTAACACTAATGATGTAAGCCACCCATGCAGTAGAAGCTTAAAGGGATAGTGCAACACATCCAAATGAAGTATAAATGGATACAAAATCCATCTGGCTAAATTAGCCAACTGCAACTCTCATCTCTCTAGCATAGATTTGGTTCCACATTTCCTTCAAACTTTCAGCTATGTGTTTAAAACGGTCAAAATCAAGATTTCAATCTTTTATAACTATAAGCCCTATGGATAAACTTGGTAGAAAAAGGGGCAGTATCCAGCCTAAGACTATAATAAGAATTTCATTCAGCTCAGAGACATGACCATGTTTAATCTTGGTGTCATCTTCTCCTTTTCACTGTGTAAAAACTTACAGCTACAGGTTATCGGTTTGAGGTTGCTGAGTTCTTATCAACCAAATCAGCACCACTCACATATCTAGCAACAAAGGATATCAAACGGAATGGAGCACCAATTAACGGTGCATTGGTGAGCGGAACCTCTTCATCATGCTGATTCACTTTTGCAGCCTCTAAATCTACTGACTGAACTTCATTCTCGTCTAATGGGATTTGTACTATTTCATCAGACTCGATTTCTGATGAATTTACAACAACACTGCCATCTATCTTAGCCACATGCTCGTGATTTCTCCTCTCAGCTTTGTCGATGGCGTCTTCTACAGATTGCAGCCTTTCACCTGACTGCAGCACTGCTTCATTGAGTTTAGATTTTGGCTCTGTATCATGATCCACTTCATGCTCCTGAACGGCTCCAGGCCTCATATCTAACGCAATGGCTGATTCATTGGCAACATGAGCTGCCCCAAAGCTCCTGCTAACTGCATCGGAGCCTAAAGATGAAGATACCTCCATTGCTGGACCTCTTTGTTCGAGCTCCACATTTAACTTGTTCACCTATATAAGAAAATAATGGTTACCAATCCAGACGACTATATCATAATCTAAGACTCTTCAGGTAAGAGAATAATAAGCGGAATTTCATTACTAATACCTTCTCCACAAGCTCTGCATTCTCACTGACTAATTTGTCCACCAATGCCCGGGTAACTACTAATTCAGAATTCAGATCCCCATTTTCAAGAGTATTCTACATCAAGACAAAGCAAAATAGGTTATGTTAGCATGTTGATGTGAAACAATGTGTTGTAAGTACATAGATATATTGATAGTTAATATATATTGTCCATTACCCATAATATAAATTTGTTTTGGTTACATCCCTAACTTTCAAACTGAAATGTTATGTGATTAGAATGCATGTACATACTGAATGTGTTTCATGAAAAGAGAAGATCACTTAAATACATTAAGTGCCATTAAAAATGGTTTATGATGGATATGCTAATAGTTATCATCAAATAGAAAATGGTCAAGTAGGTCACTTAATACTTGTCAAGTTAACTACATTCTCATGTTTATTGTTTATTCAATCATGATCTTTACTAATAAATATTTAAAAATTCAACATGTTAATCTCAATCTTCCTTATGAGTCATGACGCCGTATGAGGTTGGCCAGCCAAATCAACAGTGTTATTTCCTATCACTCCTTGAATAGTCTCAAGAGGGATTTTTCCCATTGGTCCTAATGTCTTCCCCACAAACCAATTGGCATCCAAGTGGACAGTGTAAAAATCGGTCATGTTTGACTTCCATATTACTCATGTAGGATCAAGATTCTAAAAATCTGATATGAAGTTTCTATCCCTGCATGGGCTAAGATTTCTGCAAATCTGAAGGGAAGAGTTCCCTGATTTATGCACTCTCTCAAATCTTAAAATATAGGAGTGACATCTAGGAAAATTCCTCTAGCTACGTACTTTATCTTAGTGAACTATCGACCCAACCATGAAACGTCAAGTTATATATGCAGGTAAGCATCATGTAGTAAGAGGAGCAGTTATAAACCCTGTAGACCATCCCCATGGGGGTGGTGAAGGGAGAGAGCCCAAATTGGTAGAAAAAAACCCACAACCCCTAGGGGTTATCCTGCAGTTCAGCACTTGGAAGAAGAAATAGAAAAAGGAATAAATATAGTGATAATCTGATTCTTCGTCGCCGTAGTAAATAGGAGAGAAAATCGAATTAAATTCTTCGTTTTTACAAAAACTTTACGAAAAAAGCCCAATCCATGGTTAGTACCGAACATGTCCACAAAATTATAAGTATCTTAGCTTATGCAGCAATATAGTGTGCAGGCACCTCTGTGCAACTCTAGTGATACATGGAGGACATATATGATATAACAGGAGATCCATGAAGCACCAAAAAGAGCACAGGGAATGTTGAACATGAAATGTGCTTTTAGAGAGGAGGAGCAGAAGAAGAATAAGAAGGAATGGTGCTATGGGTCTGGCACCTTCCAGCAGTACACCACAAATGAAAGGAAACAAATAATAGGACCAGGTTTATATGAAAGAGATTATTAACAACTAACCATTTTGCTCCCAGTTGGTGAATAAGGTATTGCAGCACTCTTCTCAAGGTTATAGACTTGTGTCTGCAGAATTTGTACATTTTCTTTGAGTACCTGATTTTCTTGTACAATAGTGGTCCTCAACCCTTCGAACTCCTTCACCTGCCAGGCTTTGATTTTAATTTCCATGTTAGGAAATAATAGGCAATGATTATCAATTTCGCTCCACCATGTCACACATCAACAACCATAATAAGGACAACATTACAAAATTCAGGATATACCGTCTGGAAAAGCAAAGCTTAGATCAAAATTTTAGATGCTCAACTACAACTCCCAATTACTTTTATGTATAAGGAGAATACATATGGTCTAAGAAAACACACAGGTTAATAATTCAGGAAAAGTAATATCACAATTCATATCAATCAATAAAGTTGCATCCCATCATTGGAATTTGGAACGCCAAAACTATTCAAATCAAAATTCCAATATGGACAAAGTATCCATTGTGAAGGGGAGCCTTGGAGCAACGGTTAAGTTGTCTCATGTGACCTATAGATCACAGGTTCGAACTGGGGAAGCAGCCACTAATGCTTGCATTAGGGTATGCTGTCTACAACACATCCCCTTGGTGCGGTGGTTCCCCGGACCTTGCGTGAATAGGGATGCTTTGTGCACTGGGTTGCCCTATTTTACAAAGAACCCATTGTATGATTGATGCTAAACCCAAATCTGCAGGTTTATAACAGTTTGATGGGAAAAGAAATCCAGTCAAGAAAATCATCACATATTCTGGTCGCTGGAACTGCATACCTGTGCCTCTAAAAGGGCATTATCACCACTCAGGCTGGAAATTATTTCTCGAAATGACTTCTGCAAAAAAAAACAAGAGAGTATGCTTTGAACTTACTGAAGCATTTCACAATAACTAGCACTTAAAAGATAAAACTAACAATTAGGTTATGTCCCCTGTTATTTTTCTTCTTTATGTTCATAAGTAAATTCTTGAAAAAAGGCTACTGCATTGGGAGGAGAATGCAACAATTGATTCACAAGTAGCTTAGCGAAGGAAAATCAAACAGATTTATCCATGTAGCTCAGACCAGTCAACTATTTTCCTTTCTCATTTTCTACTCCACTGGAAGTGCTAAAGCCAACTAAGCTCTATATGCGTGCCCAGAAAAAACTGAGCAGCTGCTCTGCGTTCCAGTAAACTAAATGACATTAATAGTTGTTCTTTAACTCATTGATGTGCAATTGGCTAAGTGCACATTGACTCGCATGCACCACCTTATTACACAGTCTTGTTAAAGAAAACCCTGTATCCAGAAAGATTAGTACAGTAGGTTTTCCACAGAAAAATGTACTGCCATTATCTGCCATAAAGCTTTTATATCTCACTGTTTCATCTTAGTAGCACTTCCTACTGACATTTCGGTTCATATGTACAGAACATGACTAATTACGATTAAGTAGAAAATGCCACTTGATGGAAGAAAACAAGAAAAGTACATGTTGAGTAGCAAAAATGACTTTTTGAAATCTGTTAGGACAAAATACAGAAGTTTTTGGCATCATACAGGAAGACCCAAATGAATGAACATCGTGCATTGCACTTGCTAAGTATGATTTACCATGATTCCTTCTTTCCATGTTATTTTTTGTCTTTTATTCCCTCTACAGAGCAGACAGCTTCGTGAACAAGAGAACTTATTATTCTTCTTAGTAGAAACCACATTTATCTGTCACCAAGTATTTCCAAAACCATCTGACTCAAATTGTTATTCACTTTTCTTTAACAATTTCTTCAGTGTCCACTTTGTTTTTGCTAAATAATTATATCTATGAGCATTTAATTAAAGCCAAATACTTTTATGAATATGTTTCTTCTCAATTGCCAAGCATCTTGAATCATATTCATTTTTCTCCTCATCAAATAAGCATATCATATCGCTACTCACAGAATTTTTATAGCAACTTAATGGAGCTGTGTAACATAATTGCATTCAATGCAACCCGAAATACCTAACTTGTTAAATGCTAGTTATTACTTGGCCCCAACTGAAATGATAAATATAGGTCTCTGAACAGCGGACACTAGCAACAAAGTCCACTCAAAACAAAAGCATTAAGATATAAGAGATTACCTCCTTTTGGAACCAGTTCTCTCTTTCCTTCTCTATCTCTTTTACTTTTCCTTCCAAGCTCACCTGATATTCATGCTATAAGTCATTCTCGAAAAGTTTTTGTAACCCAGGAAATTATCAAGGAGAACATAAATATATTGCTAAACACCATGAAAGTAAACAGGTATGAGACAGAAGTCAAAAGCATGAAAAACATCCACTATCAAGTGAAACAATAGAAGTGCATAGGAATTTACTAACAGTGACTTTTAAATTCTTTACCCTCATCGAATTCAAATTTTCCACTTCATCCACCAATTGACTGTTTTTTTCCTCCAAGTGAACCTGCAAGAAAGATGGTATTAGGCTAAAATCTATCCCATCTCAAGGATTCTGTTTTAATCAATACCTAACTTCATCCTCTATCTCCTTTACTGCAATAATCAATCCAAAATACCAAACTTGCAACTTTTAGTTATTTTTTGCCCCAAATGGAACCAAAAACCAAGAGAAGAAAAAACCAAGAGAAAAACAAAAACTGAAAGTATCAGCACAGTGGATATTAGGAACAAATCCCTGTCAAAATTACTAGATAGAAGAGAGATTACCTCCTTCTGGACTCTGTTTTCTATTTCCTTCTCCATCTCTTCTACTTTTTCCTCCAAGCTCTCCTGATATTTGTGCTAAAGTTATTCTCGTGAAATTTTTGGAACCAATCAAATTATCAAGGAGAAAATATAACTAAATTTCCTCAATACATAAAGTTAAAAAGTTTTGCACAAAAGTCAATAGGATGAAAAGACCCCCACAATCAAGTGAAACAACAGAAGCACATAAAGATCTAATAATACTAAGTTCAGGAATCATTACCCTCTTTGAATTCAACTTCTCCACTTCATTCACCAACTGACAAATTCTTTCCTCAAAGCCTGACTGCAACGAACAAGGTATAGACTGAAACTTACTGCATGCCTCAAAAGAAAACCTCAAAATTGGGGGCAGAAGTGGAGAATAGGATATGATAATCCAATTCTTATATCCAGTAAAGGTAAAATGAATATATATTCTTAGAGAGAGGAAAAAAAACAACTTGATTCTAATAAACAAGGACATGTTCGTTGTAATATGGAGCTATCACCTCCTTTTGAAGCCAGGAATTCTTTTCACTTTGTAATTGAGAATTCTTCATCTCGAACTCGGCCTGAAAATTACAGAGAGCAAACTTCTTGTCAAGTAGACCGAAACTTTAAAGACTCTTTAATGAGTAAAAAGGCAACGATCAAGGAGCCCTAATGATAATAAAAGATAATATTTTAGCGTCACCCTAAACCTAAGTGCATATATCTTTGAACACCTCCACAGAAGTAGAAGATGAATATGTTAGAAGTTTCAGAACCTCTTTCTGCAGGTAGACATCTTTCTCCATTTGCAGTTGTCTTAACTTTTCTTCTTGGCCGGCCTGCAAAAGCCCAAAAAGTCACTGATTGCTCTAGAAGGATCAATGACCAAACAAAGAAAGACCTTTTAGGTGGATAATACATTCCAGAAAGCATAACTATTTTCAGTGCAATATGCATCTATGCATGTTTCCCCATTACCTCTTGCCTCTTGAGACTGCTAATTTCTTTTTGAGATTGCATGATTTTCTCCTCAAAGCTAGCCTGCAGATTGCAGAAGAGCATAAAACTCAAAGTAGATAGAATAAATGGGAAAAGGGATTATTAGCAACACAGCAATGATTTGCAACCTCTGTACAATTTGTTGCATGATACTTCCTCTTCCCCTGGTCCTTTTTCGCTCATCAAGGGTCAATTGACCAGTATTCAAAATTTAAGTGGACTAGCATAATTCAATTTTGAAAATGTAAATGCATAATTCGAACAACACATAAAAAGTACTACACAGTTGTACCAATATTTGAGTCACGAAAAGATACACTTAAATTTTAGTCCAAAATCAATTGTTTTCCTCTGGAATGGAAAGGGGTGCCCATTTTGGGACAGGGGCAGTTCAAAAATACCTCTTTATGCATATGATTTTTATTTTCAGTTTGTAGTTGTTTAATCCTCTCTTCAAGGTTAGACTGCAGATCAAGGCAAATCCATAATGTTAGAAGGAGGAAAGAATATCTTAAAACTGATTAAGCACCAAAATTTGGCCTAAAAATGAATTAGAAAGTTATAGGTTCTATGATGCAAAATTTGTACGTAGAGTTTTTGTTACCTCCTTCAGTAAATTGGCATCTTTTTCCTTTGCTAATTGTTTAAGTTTCTCCTCAGAAATAACCTGTAAAACAGCTGTAAGCATTAGATGCTTCAATTATAATGTAGATAGGAAATATATATGGCGATTTTATATGAATGTAAACTCAGGTAAAGACTACGCAAGTAAGAGATTTTACAGCTTGTACCTCTTTTTGCATATGTGCATCCTTGTCTTTCTGTAATTGTTTAATTTTCTCTTGAGAAGTGGGCTGTCCATAAAATAGAGAAAACAATTACTTGTCATGAGTTAAATAAATATAAAGATAGAGAGAGATAGGAATACAATTATCGTCAAATAATGAGCCCATAACTAAAAGCAGTTCAAAACACTGCCCAAAAAGGAGGCCTTAACTCACCTCTGTATCCATCCTACCGTGTTTCTCATTTTCTGCTAAAGATGACTGTACCAGCAAGAGTACCAAAAAGAGAACATATCAGAAAGTATCAAAGACCCAATACTTTTAGGAAGTAACAAAAAATGAACAATACAAAGGAACAATAAACAAGTAAGCAAGCAAGCAAAAGCCAGAAGTGGACTCCAATGATAGCAGCCAGCAAATGGAAATTGTGAAGTGCTTTGTAGCCCCCCCCCCCCCCAGTTCCTTGAGCCGAGGGTCAATTGGAAACAGCCTCTCTACCTTTATCGGAAACAGCCTCTCTACCTTTATAGGGTAGGGGTAAGGTCTACATATACACTACCCTCCCCCGACCCCACTTATGGGATTAAATTGGGTTTGTTGTTGTTTTATAGCCCCTTAGATCATAGCCTCTTTTGCTACTAACCCCATGAATTACTTTTTCTGCACATATAATCCATCTGCCTCCTTAAAAGTTAGCAGGGAACCTGTTTAGTTACCATTTTTGATGGCTTTAAAATAGAAAGGTAAAAAGGCATTCAACATATTTTTTAATTACTTCTACTTCCTATCAAACTCCACCAAGCAGGATTAGTTCTAAACCTTATGCTTTTATTTTTCTTCTTTTCTTCTCTTATTTATTTCCGTTTCCTGATTCCCACAAGACGTTCCAATATCACTCTTTTCATTTTCTCTCTCCTTATTTTCTTCTTCCTTGCACCCTTTCCTTCATGAATTTCTCCTATTAACTTCACCTTCACTGGGGCAAGGACTCCTCTCCATTTCCAGATCTTCCAGCTTTCCATAGAACTTTGAAATGTAAAGAATCTGTTACCTATGGTTAAAATTTCATTAAAACCCGCTTACACAGTTTAAAAGAAAGCACTCTACAAAAGGCATTTAATGTTGCACCTCCATTTTTGTCCATAAAGGAAACTAAAGAAAGAAAGAAAGAAGGAAAATGTTGCTCTCTAACGGGGCTTTCGCAAGCTGGCCTGGTCACTACGGTTATCAAAAAATAAAAATAAAATAACAGGGCTTTCAAGTTTTTATACCGATTCTCTCAGCGATCAAGCATAAGGAAAACTACGTAAGTTCTTATTATTCTTTCTCAATAATGATGCAGCAATTTTAGCATAACTTTGAATATAAGGAAACCTAGTATGGGGTTTAGAGATGAGTATAAGGCTATAAGCTAAGTTGGATTCTGACGAAGTGAAAGGCACCATTTTGGGCTTTAGATCAACAATTTTCTGCCCTTATTTAATCTCAACCATATAAGGTGATGATGATGCAAAAAAGATATTCTTTACGAATTGGACAATGTCTCTCTCTCTCTCTCTCTCTCTCTCTCTCTCACACACACACACACACAAAGTTTTATTTCCCACTTTTTCTTCACAACCAACACAACCTTTGTTGTGCAGCAGTTCAATTTCTAAACTGAGTTTAGCTGGAAGCAAGAAGCTAATAAGCAACGTTTGATGATTAATTCATGGAGACAAGTTTGGAGCTTTTAACACAAGGACAGTTATCAATTGGACAATCTTTTTTTTTTGGCTGTATTTTTGGAGCACCCAATGATGTTAAAATATGAACGCATGAAATACAAAAGAATTCCTTTTTTTTTTCACCAAAAAAAAAAAATACATCAGAAAGTGGCATGGAAACTACATATATATGGTTCTAGAAACGTGACTCCGCTCAGATTTGGAAAACAAATAAACCTATAAACCCGAATGATTTGTTGCAGAAGTCAAACTTACGACTTTGGCACCATTAGTAACATGTCTACTAGGAGTCTCATCTGCTCCTGAAGTATCATCAGTATGTGCTTCAGCGCAACGTATTTCAGCAGCATGATTCTGATTGGAGGAAGCTGATTCTTCTGCACCAACGGCATTATTTTCAATCCCTTTGGTCTGTTTATTCTTCTTTTTCTTGTTCTTCCTCTTCTTCTTCTCTTCTTCCATTTGTGCGGGGGTTCAACAATCAAAACTCAAATACAAACGGAACCGACAACCTACATAAACCATAAAGAGATTTAATCATGTACCACAATTCCAATTAGACTCGAAGAGAGCTAATCATGTACCACACTTCCGATTAGACATACAAAATAAACATGCATTTAAAGTCTCTTCCTTGTTAGAACTTGTGAAGCATTGCCCAGAATCAATCAATAAAGTATACAACTAGAGCTGCTAAGGCATCTTTGGAACCTCCAATTCAAATCAAGTCATGTTTCAAATCGACCATAATATAACATGTAATTTCCTCGATAAACACATAAAAAAGAACTTTGCGTGAAGACATCTAAAAATATTAATTGCAACATTTAGAATACGAATAAACTTGAATTCGACATGGTAAAATGAAAAGATGCATATAAAGTCTATCCCTTGTAACACTTGTGAAGCACTGTCCAGAATCAACCCGGAGCTTCAGAAAAAAATTAATAGAAACCACAAAAATTAGATCAGAAACGTAATTTCCTCCATATGAACCATAAAATTCACCAGAAAAATATGGAGAACATTGCATCTTCACGGCTTAAAATGTTAAAAAACAACGATACAAAAAGAAGAAACTTGCACATTCCAGAATCAATTAGTAAAGAACAAATTAGAACTAAGGCATTTTCCGGAACCTCAATTTCAGATCAACTTCAAAATAGACCATCAAAAAAATATGAAACTTCAATATACGACAACACAAACATTAATTTCTCTTCTAACTTATAAAAACATCAATTTTCCTCTGTATGAACATATAGAATACATTAAAAAAAAAAACGTCGGATTAACACAGCTAAAAATGTTTAATGCTACAATAAAATAGGATTAATTTAAATGTCAACTTACCGAACGAACAGATCCAGAAGCCTTTGAGAAATCGTGCGAACAAAAAGTTAAAGCTTCTTTCTTTGCTTCTATTTTTTTGTTTTGTTTGGGGGAGGTAAGTCAAACACTAATTGTTGATCGGAACTGTTTTTCAAATTAATTAGCCAAATACAAATTATTTCTCGCCAAAATTACTTTTGAAAAAACACTTCTCAAAATAAACTGATTTTTACAGCTTGGCCAAACGAGCTATAAGCAGTGGTGGATTTAGGGGGGCGTCGCCGAAAAATTACACTGTATATTCAAGGAAAATCTATTTTTTACCTCTATATATTAAGTTTTGAATCCCCTTAATACAACCCAAAAGTGTAGTTTAGTGATCAAGAGGATTCAAAAACCTTCATAAGGTCATAGATTCAATTCTCATTTACAAAAAATATTTTTTGAACCCCATTCCTGAAAATTCTGCCTCCGCCACTAGCTATAAGGACCAAACTTTGGCCTATCCGATATAACCAGAATGCTATGGTTATAGAATCTTAGCTTACGACTTTGGCAATATCAGTTACATGTCTAATGTGATCCTATCTACTCCTGAAGTATCATTGTTAGTCAAATACACATGCAAGTATACACGATCATCATATAATAAAGTAATAAGTAGAATATTATTTCCACGATGACTTGTGATTAATTATCAACTAAATTAAACTAAAATAATTAATCTATTCAAACGATTTTATAAAGTGTGATTATTTAACTAAAGGTAATCTAGAGTAATAAACTAAGAAAATAAAGAAAATAAGCCGGCAACCCTAGAGGCGAATTCAATGAGAGAAAACATTCTAGGGCTATATAGGCCAGCTAACAATTCCGTTAATTTTTTTTCACTTAATTTGACTAATTAATTTATATAGTTTATTGATTGACATGTTAATATTACTCGTAGTATTTTTTTTTAAGTACTACTCGCATATTCAAGCTAATCTAATGCTTATATTTCTATGAAATTAGAAATAACAAGAATGCAATAATAATTCGTGTATAGTAACCAAGAAAACGATTAAGGGCCTATCACTGCAAATACATTCCCGAGACCCAGGTTCAGAATCTTGCTCTACTCAATCCCATTAGTAATCTAGAATTTTCTCTCTCTAATTCAGTTATAGATTCGTAGATAGTATTTAATTGATGATCAACCAATCAAAAAGCAAGCGCATGGTTGAATAAATAATTAATAAGAACAATTCAAGCTTCAAACTACAACGTTCATGTATCACCCATAACCCTAGAAAAAATAAATTATAAAATTAAAGAAAAGAATAGAAAAAACTAGTTAAAAGCTTTCTTCAAGCGTGGCCTGCGTTCTCTGCCACCAAAATATCATACATCCCCTTAAAATTAGGTTTAGAAACCTTTTTATACAATTTAGAGGCGTGTTGGACCAAAAAAATACCTTCTCCAAGTCGAAATAGAACAATTCCCGGAAGTCGACATGACCGTGCTAGCCTGGGCGCTGGCCTCTTGAAAGTTCTGTTTCTAGCGCCATAGGTGACGCCAAACGCATGCCTAGATGCCGGAATTCTGCACTTGACATTTTCCTTCTTTTTCTGCTTCAACTTGAGCACGTTCACTCCCGATTAATTTTTACACATATAAAATATCCCAAATAAGCTCAACTCATTATAATACACATAAAATCCAATAAAATTAGAGTAAAATAAGAGGCAGTTTTTATATTAAAATATATACGTTTAGCCGAACATCAATCATTAACATGTGCTTCAGTGCCACGTATTGCAGCATGGTTCTGATTGGAGGAAGTTGATTCTTCTGCACAAATGATTTTATTTTTATTCTTTTGGTTATTTATTATTATTTTTCTTGGTATTTCTCTTTTTCTTCCCTTGTTTCATTTGTGTGGAGGCTCAACAATCAAGACTCATAAAATACTAATAAAATTAGCGTAACCTACAAAAATCATAAAGAGTGTTAATCAAGTACCACGATTTATCTTTCCCGTTTCTTTGGCTAACACCAACCAATTATTGTGTGCTTCTATACTCTTCCACAGTCAATACCCCTATTATCAAAAAATAATGATGTTTTGCTCTTTATTCTTAGAATCTCCATTAAGCTAGGTTTTCTCTTTTCTCTTGCTACCCACTCTTTAAATCGGAAAAATAAAAATGTTATATTATTGAAGATGACATTTTCACTCTCTTACAAAGGAATAATGCAATTATAGTGTTGAGAGTGTTCGCTAAGGTAGAAACATAAGTTGGTAGTTGAATAATGATTGAATGGAATGCATTAGTGAAAAACTCTATAATATGGATTACCAATGCAAGAGAGTATCAAATTATATGGTGCTATTTAAAACAAAAAAAAAACATAGCTTTGCTTGATAAATTAGATGATGTCGTTCAACCTTTGAATGATGATAGTGATTTAGAATGTGAATTGAAGGCGATGCCTTTTGTAAACAGTGAAGCTTAAGTAGAAATTGCAGCATGTATAAATGTATAAAGGTACTAAATAGAGTAATTGCTTTTGGGTCTCCAAATGATGCCAATATGTTATATGGTTCACTTATCGAGGCTCCATCGAGTATAAATATATCAAATGGTCAAACATTGAGAACTGACACAGATAACTTATTTCATGATACTTCTATGCATGAAACAAATATTACAATCCAAGTTGTAGTACAAAAAAAGAACCCTCACTCTCAACTGTGGCGGTTGCCAAGGGATTAGATACCCATGGACCAGCTTGTGCTACCACTTGACTCATCATGACAGCAGTAGAAGACATAAAAGTCATTATTATAGTGCAACAAAAGAAACTGGACAAACATATTAAAAGGGGACTTTAAGAGAGACAGAAACACTTCACAACTCTCTTAGAGTTGTGCCATTATTAAAAAAGACAAGGGACCATGATCAATAATGGCTCATAGCTTTTAGAGGCTCAGCTAGCAGCTCGTCGCACAATGTCCATATCTTTTAACATGCCTATGAGAGATAATATGAAAGCAGCTTGTCCAATTGGTGCTGGTGTGGGGAAAATTTCAGGCGATGAACCTAGTAAGTTTTCACATTTTGTTGCTGCTAATATTGCATCTGGTGGTACATAATCCCAGCATCACCAATAATTGTCATCGTCAACACCTCATGTAATCCCAAAAAGCCATTGCCAAGGCCTATTATGAGCCCAGATTTCGTGGTCAAAGCTGTTGATGTGGCTGCATGCGAAGATTGACATCCCTTCAAATGTTGCCTCTAATCAAGAAAACACAACGTCTAAAACTGCCCTCCAAATACCTGGAAGAGGTCTTGTAACCTAATCATCTATCCCAGACAGTACAAATGATTTTTCCAATAATGTGTACTTTATTTGTAATAGCTCGTTGTTCCATTCTGCATGCCCATCAAATGCCTCATGACCTAGAACTCAACAAATGTTGAGTCACTCCATGAAACCTGCAGCATCGGCTGTCTAACCTAGCCTGACTGGTTCTTCATCCATCCCAAATGCTATAGTTAAGCCCAACACCCTAACTTTTGGTTCAGCTACTGAGTTTGAAGTAAATACTAAGAAGGAACATCTCTAGAAAAATAAAAAAATAAAAAAAACGCTTTCTAGTACGTAAACTGAGAAACAAATAGGAGATCTAGGTGCTTCTAGTGATAAGGCACTACCACCACAAGTTCAACAAGATTAAACTCTTACATCAAGCAATCCATTGATAGAGAAAGCTAAAGATCAAACTTCAGTTTTGGGTAATGAATTTAAGGAGCATAGATAAGAGGATCAAGATTCTGTTCACGCTAATACTTCAGATGTTCAGGTTCAAGAAGAGTTAATCAATAATACAAGTGATCCCAATAACGCACCATTTAGAATCGACCAGTAAACGATATGTGAAACTTCAATGCAAGAGGGGACAAATCATAATTAGATTAACATACTAATTTTTTCGTTATAACAAGGGCACTAAATAAAGTTAATATCCTAAAGTCAAATTTTAATAAGTGTCTTTTTTTCCTCGTGCATTTTGTTTAAGGTATATTATTCTTATATCAAACTTTTATGTTCATAATAAACATCTGATAGTAATATTAATATTTATATTGGTATCAGTTAATTCAAGTTATTAAGATTCTAATCATGTGTTTAAAATATATTACCTTGGATCTTATTGTAAAAAAAATTATTTACTAATATAAAGATTTGAGTAGTTTAATTTAAAGATCTAAAATTTTTCTATTGTAAGCAGTCTTTCTTTTTTTTTTTTACAAAGATTTGTACATTTTCCTTTTTGATACAAAATTCAATAGTGTCTAAGCTAAAATAAGATTAGAAAATCCACTATTAACAATTTTGAGGCCCCAAAATTTTGGAAGCCTAAAACAAAGGCTTCACTGACCTCCCCTGAAATATAAACATCTAAAAGAAAACACAACACGAACACAACTAAAATTGTTAATTACAACATTTAGAATAGGAGTATACTTGGATTCAACGTGAAAAGTAAATTAATAGACTATAAACTTAGGACTACGACATTTTTTGGAACCTCAAATTCAAATAGTACACGCACAAGAAGACAGAAGTACAAAATTAAATTAGTAAATATAATTTCTTCCATATGAACCATAAATTACATTCCCCCCTCCCTCCCCCCCACCCCACCCAAAAAAAAAAAAAAAGATAGAACATTGCATCATCACATCTAAAAATGTTAAACAACCGTATAAAGAATAAATTTGCATAAAATTTTAGAATTAATTAGAAAACTAAATATTAGAGCTAAAGCATTTTTGGAACCTCAATTTTAGATCAGTTTGAAAATCGACTAGCAAACAATTGTGAAACTTCAATGTAACATCACAAGTATTTATCTTTATTTTATTAGAAAACATTACTTTTTTCTATACGAGCACATTGTAGACATGTAAAAATTATTGAGTTAGTCCATATAAAATTTGGATTAAATTCTAAATTTAATCTGGACTTTACAAATTAAATATGTCCATTTTTATATTCAAGACCAAGGTCTATTTTATCTTAAGGCCCAGACTTATGCCATGTGTCAAGTGACATGGTATGTCTAGTCAAATTCAAAGCCAACAATATGACGGCACATGTTAAAATGATGTGGCAATCCCAGTCAAAAGGCAATGACCAACCAAAGGTCGCCAAGTGTATAATATGGCATGTCTTGGCCAATCACAAGCAGGCTAATCACGTAGCTTGTGTGATAAGTTTGATGACTCACAAGAGCCAATCAAAAGCAAGCAAGGGAATTCATATGTACTGGATTGTCTCCTCTACAACTATAAATAGAGGGGTACATAACTCTCTGAGGAGATTCAGAGTTGGAGAAGAGCATTTCGCAATTGGTGAAGGTATCCGCAAACAGATAGATCAATCATCAAGTGAAAAGTTCTTCAACAAAGAAGTGGTCAACGAAGTTCTTCCCCGATATCAACCTAAAATAACGAAGTATTGCTTGACGTTCTTGGCGATTAATTACGTCACAAGGAGGTCTACATTGTCCTGCATTCAAGAAAAATGCTTCTCAAGTCCCCGAATCATGGATAATTTTGTAGAGGAGAATCAAGGGATACATATAATTGTACTCACAAATATCAATAAAATCTCCTTTTTCTTCATATTTTTGTTGCAACTTATTTTTTGTACTACGAAAATTTATTGCGAACAAGTTTTGGTACGCCTAGTGGGACAAATTCTGCCTTCATCTCTTCCTCTTTCAAGTTGAAAACTACGAACTTCAGATTTACGGTACCAATGGCCTTCCAAAGGTGTGATGATATTTCATGCAAAGATGCTACCGCTGCTGCATCCATTGGCCTAGTTACTCGAAGAAATTCAAGGCTAGTGGCTTGTATGGATCTGAATACTTCGCCTCCTTGGAGATGACAAAAAAAACAGCAAATTTCACATGATAATTGCAACTCCAATCTCTGGAGCAACACCCCATTCTCTCTATTTGACGAACTTTCTCAAACCTCCAACCTTGGTAGATTTGAAGATTTGATGAATTCTCTAGTTTCAACGAAAGTCAATGCCTTAATGACTGAATCAACTAACGTGGACGAAAAGTTTGCTATGATCGAACAAATGATAGAAGTCTGTTGAAGACAAGGACCTTCAAATCGCTCAACTCATGAACAAATTGGAGGCTTATGCACCTGGAGAGTCGAGTCACATCCCTGCTTGTTCACCTAGATTCACCTTGCAAAAAATGGCTATTGAGGAATTTCTTGCCAAGTTCAACATTCAAAAGAAAAATCAATCCACTTCAGTTGCAGCATTATCTATCCAACAATTGCAGGACATGATAACAAACACCATTAGAGCTCAATATGGTGGACTATCGCAAAGTTCATTGTAATACTATAAGCCTTATATTAAGCAGATTGATTGTCTAACCATGCCAACCAATTATCAACCACCAAATATACATCAATTTGATGGCAAGAGAATCTCAAGGCAATATATTGCCCACTTTGTCGAAACTTGTAGCAATGCTGGAATACATAGTGACCTTTTGGTAAAATAGTTTGTTCGTTCGCTCAAAGGGAATGCATTTGAATGGTACATCAACTTGGAGCCTGAGTCTATTGATAACTGGGAGGAACTTGAGAAGGAATTTCTCAATCATTTTTATAGTACCCGAAGAACTGTAAGCATGATAGAGTTGACAGACACCAAACAAAGGAAGGAAGAACCCATGGTGGATTACATCAATCGTTGGAGAGCATTAAGTTTGAATTGTAAGGATCACCTTTCAGAAATATCTATTGTGGAGATGTGCATTCAAGGAATGCATTGGGCCTTTTGTACATCCTATAAGGGATCAAACCGCGAACTTTTGATAAACTAACAATACGAGCGCACAACATGAGTATCATAAGTCGGGGAAATGCGTCTCCATTTGCTGATTAGACAGAGTTCAAGAAAAGTGTTGCATCAAAGAACCAAACCAAAGAATCTATGATGGTGAGAGAAACTTGTGTGAAAATCACAACCAAGTAAAAGGTGAAGGAGGAGCCCCGAGTCAATATCCCACATAGGAAAAACGTCATTCAACCTTGAAGGAATTAAAGGCGAAGCTTTGTACATTTCCAGATTCAGACGTACCTACGATCCTTGATGAATTATTGGCCAAGAAAGTCATCGATCTCCTTGAATCAAAAATGCCCGAGGAAACTGGTAAAGTTGGCGATCCAAAATACTGCAAGTTTCATCACGTAATTGACCACCCTACAAAGAAATGCTTTGTCTTGAAGGAGAAAATCATGGCTCTTGTAACGAAGGAAAAATCATTATAGACATGGATGAAACAAAAAATATAAACCATGCAAGTGTCGTGCCTAAGGAAAAGAAGTGGTCAAGGTTGCTAAACATGTCAAGCACTGCCTTCTTACAATTTGGAAATTTCGAGCATGTTGAAGTGATCTTCCAAGGAAAACTCTTGAAAGTTCACCAGAGATGGATAATCACTCTAAAGACAATGACGACGAGGGTTGGACTCTAGTCATTCGCAAGAAGAGAAAATATCAGGCAGTTTTGAGGCTACAAATTCCTAAGCCAAAAGTGACGATGACCAGTGTGGATAATCTACAACCATCAAGAAATATAACATCTTCTACTAGAAAGAAGTTAATGGTGTCTTATCATAAAAGTTTTGAAAGACCATTACTTTGCATGAATTCTTTCTTGAAAAATTCCTTCATCGAAGTTATGTTGGTGCGATGCATGTAGCTTCTAGCACAGATGAAATAAAGGAGAGCAACGATGAGTATCATCCACTAAAAACACAAGAACCTCATGATAGCAAAAAACGTTGCCACTTGTTGTGCAACAATATCCTTCACAAATGATGATTTGATGTTTGGGCTTAAGTCACATAACAGACCTTTGTTTGTTGTAGGGGCTATTCGGGAACAACATATCAATCACATACTTGTGATCATGGTTCAGTTGTCAACATCATGCCAAAGATGGTGCTAAAAACTTGGGATCTCTATCGATGAGCTGTCCAAAAGTAACCTAACAATCCAAGATTTCAACCAAGGAGGACAATGCGCCATAGGTATGATCTCCGTAGGATTATCCATTGGTGAGATGAAGTTAAACACCTTGATTCACATAATAGATGTTAAAACATTATACAACTTTCTACTTGGACGTCCTTGTATTCATGAGAGTGGAGTGGTATCGTCTACTTTGCATTAATGTTTGAAGTACAGAAAGGATGGAGAGATAGTCAAAATTGATGCAGACATCAATTCTTTCACTGAGACAGAGTCATACTTTGTAGATGCTAAATTCTACCTAGATTCTTGTGAAACGAGTATGGAGAAAACATCATCTATCGACAAAGTCGATGTTAACTCAAAGGAAGAAAATGAGGCTCAATGGACTGCCATTAAGCTATCATCATATGAATGTGACATACAGACAAAGACTGATAAGGAGCATCCAGTTTTTCACTATGTTCTGCGTGGGCGTCGAAGGAAAGGGCAACCTCTGTTAGAGGAATGTACTCCAAAGAAGCAAATGAGCCACAAAGCTATCCAAGATTTGAAGGAACATATGACTGCCCTGATAGCACAAATCCCATCCATGACTTGTGAGTTAAAATAGAAGGGCACGTTGATCCAAAGATCTTCACACTTCTTGAAAAGTCTGATTACGACTTCTCCAATCCATCAGGGCTAGGAGAACTCAAATATGAAGTCATTGGTGAAAGGATACATGGTTTTACTAAGTCCCAAATGAGGTTGAGAAAGCAAGGGCACTATGTCGCCACTCCTAAGATTGGGTTAGGATTCATTTTGGCAGAACCTCTTCGAATTTTATCAAAGAGAGACAAAGAGATATCTCATCAGAATACACCTCGATAGAGGATACGAAGGAAGTTAAAGACAAGAAAATAAAACAATGGATTTCAATTTTTGATCGCATTGGAGGCTCAACACCTCGTGTCTTGGTGTTTGAAAGGCTAAATCACAAAAGTGAACTTGTATATTCCAAACATCTAATGGAAGTTAACACTACCTCAAAGACCTCCATCTTTTGTCATATGGAAACCCCAAGGAAGTCACCATCTAGAATGATATTGCCTAAATATGAGGAGTAAGGTTACTCGAAGTTATTGCTGACAAAGAAATCTGTAGTGCTTTTCCATCACATATGAAGAGGAAGTCTATTTTGTCAATATCCATAGATGGTCCGCTGAAGGTGAAAATGAGTACCATCATTTACACTTTCCATCCTCATAGGGAAACAAATACATAGGAAGGTTCCATGCCGACCATCTAAGGAAGTCAAAGGGAAAATTCAGACTTTGTGGAAATATCCTGTTGTATAATAGTGGATGATAGCCCATGTCTTGACGTTAATAATGAAGTCCAAGAGGCTCCCTTCAACTAGAAGATAGCGAGCAATCAACTGTAGATGAGCTTAAGGAACTACATTAGGCACTCTGGAAGATCCACGCTCAACCTTCATTAGTGCATTTCTTACACCTCAAGACGAGGAGGAATACTTCAAGTCGTTGACCGAGTACAAAGATATCTTCGCTTAGTCGTATGACGAGATGCCCAACCTTATTCATAAGGTAATCATTCATCATTTGGGAATCAAAAGTGGAGCACGCCCTATGCAGCAGTCATAATGTATGTTTCAACCCGAGTTAGTACCATAAATTGAATCCGAAGTTAACAAGCTCATTAAGGCGGGATTTATTCGAGAGGTGAAGTACCCATCATGGATCTAGAACATTGTACCTATCAAAAAGAAAAATGGTCACATACGGTTTATGTTGACTTTCGAGACCTAAACAAAGCATGTCCGAAAGATAACTTTCTGCTATCACTTACTGGACTCATGGTTGATGCTATAACATGGGATGAAGCTATATCATTCATGGATGGTTCCTCCTGATACAACCAAATTAGAATGTCTCCAAAAGATGAAGATTTTAATGCTATTCGAACTCCAAAAGGGATATACTGTTACAAAGTGATGCCATTTGGTCTGAAGAATGTTGGTGCCATCTACCAACGCACAATATAAAAAATATTTGATGACTTGCTTCATAAGATGGTTGAATGCTAAATCGATGACTTGGTGGTGGAGACAAAGAGTAGGCGCTGCCACCTTGAAGACATTCAGATTATTTTTGAAAAGTTAAGAAAATTCTAGCTGAAGACGAATCCGCTCAAATGTGAGTTTGGAGTTACCTCAAGAACCTTTCTTGGCTTCATTGTACATCATCGTGGAATTGAAGTTGATCCCACAAAGATTTATGCCATTCAGAAAATGCCCGAACCAAAGAACTTAAGGGAGCTTTGAAGTCTCCAAGGAAATTTAACATTCATACGGAGGTTCATCTCTAATATGGTCGGACAGTGTGAACCCTTCAATAATCTATTGAGGAAGGATATCCCTTTTCATTGGGATCAGTCATGTCACAATGCTTTTGAAATCATCAAAAGGTACTTGCAGAATATTCCTGTGTTAGGGGCACCAATGCTTGGGAAGCCATCGATACTCTCCATCGGTACAAGAGCATTCACTTGGGGAACTACTTACTCAAGAGAATAAGGAAGGAAAAGAACAAGCCTTGTACTACCTTAGTCAAACTCTGATAGGAGCTGAGTTGAACTACACGCCTGTTGAGAAAATATGCTTAGCTTTACTTTATGCGATAAAGAAGATAAAACATTATTTTGAAGCATACACCATCAAACTCATCTCTCAAGAAGATCTAGTGAAGTTCGTGATGACTCGGCCTATTCTTTCTGGACGCCTAGAAAGATGGTCCATATTGTTTAACCAATATGAGATCACATACACACCTCAAAAGGTCATGAAAGGACAAGAGTTCCCCAACTTTCTAGTTGATCATCCTCTTCCAGCGAAATAGGAGCTTTCTGATGAGTTTCTAGATGAAGGCGTTTTGTTCATTGAAGAATTGCCACCATGGATAATGTTTTGGATCTGCACGTCGTAACAATGCATGGGTAGGTGTTATGTTGATCTCTATGGAAAGACAAGTCTTGCCATTCTCCTTTGTTTTAGGTGAAACATGCTCCAATAATGCCATGAAGTACTAAGCTTTGATCACTGGTCTCAAAATGGCATTAGGCAAAAAGATTCTATAGTTGTAGATCTACGATGACTCTAAGCTGATAATCAACCAAATTTTGGAGAGTTACGGCGTAAATAAGGAAGATCTGTTTCCATATCACCAATATGCTTCTTGTTTACTTAAAAGATTCGACCAAGTGTTCTTAAACCATATCCCAAGAGAAGAAAATTGCATGGCTGGTCCTATTGAATTAGTCGCACATGAGTATGGTTTTCTCGGGGTTGGGGTTCCCTTTATCAGGATTTCCCCTTGGCAGATAGAGCGAAAATATAAAGCAGTATATCTGCTGCTATTATCTGCTATGATTTGGCTAACTTGAACACGACGTTGGCACTAAGAGAGAGTGAGTCAACAAAGGTACACGTGTGTCACTGATGGGTCATTCCTAGACTTCTTGAACTTCAAATCAATGAAAGCCATCATGCGTCTATTTGGATGATTGAGGAAGAAGATTGGAGGCAACAACTGATAGAGTACCTTGAACATGGAAAGTTACTTGAGGATCTGTAACGAAGAACAGACATCAAGCGAAGGGCACCACAATTTATCTTTTATAAGGGGATATTGTTTCGCGGCTCTTTTGAAGGACTATTCTTGCATTGTCTTGACAAAGGAGAAGCCCGCCAACCGATGGAAGAAGCAAATTCTTGTTCATATGTAGCACACCAATCTGGTCCCAAGCTCCATTTTCGCATCAAGAAGATGGGCTACTACTGGACGATAATGATTAAGGATTGCATGGAGCATGCCGAAAGATGGCAAGCATGTCAATTTAATGCCAACTACATCCACAACTCTAGAGCCTCTTCATCTGACTGTAGTTTCATGGCCTTTTGATGCATGGGGACTTGACATTATTGGACTACTTCCAAAGTCATTAAAGGGACAAATGTATATATTGGTTGCCACATACTACTTCTCTAGATGAGCTGAAGTTGTTCTACTCAAGGAAATGAAAAAGAAACTGTTTGCCAATTTTATCAAGTCAAATATAATTTTTAGTTATGCCATACCAAGATACATGATCGTTGGTACTAGAACGCCATCTGACAATAAACTCGTAAGGGATCTATGCGAGAAGTTCAGTTTGAAGCAACATAAATCTTCAATGTATAATGCCCCCGCCAATGTCCTTGCTAAAGCTTTTAACAACACTCTTGGTAACTTTTTTGAAGAAAGTTGTTTTAAATAACAAGAGAGACTGATATGAGAAATTGGTGAAGCTTTGTGGACTAATCGGAGCCAACCCTATACCAATACAAAGTGGCAAGAGCGGTCGAAGCAGCTTTTATCTGAGATGGTCGGGATCGAATCCACAGGGAGTTAGAAGTAGGAATTGGATTCCTATCTAAACTAGAGATGCGCAGTGCTCTTAATTACTCTTACAATCATCTTTTGGTTGGTTATTACTTCTAATATTTATGCTAAATTAAACTAAGAGAGATTACTTGTGAGGTTTTCTAAATAGTTAAAGAAGCACTAGGGAAGTGACTTTCTCCTAAGTGAATACTTGACGAGATCTAAAGCCTAAGGCAAAGACGTTATGTTGGGGATTGTGATATAGCCAATGCACGGAATTACTCACTCTATACCTCTCGGTAGCTTGAGTGACTTTGCCCTAATTGACTTTTTCAAGACCAATTGGGTGTCAAAATTGTGCAAGCAATATAGGCTCAAGTCGGGTATTACTATCTCTAGGTTTAACCCTTTAACTGGGGCTATCAATCTCTTGATTACATCCCAATTCCTTGTTGGACTGATTTTTCTAGACTCAAGCTCTTTTTCTCAAGAAGAACCCAAGTCAAATAGACACAAATTAGTGTTTGCAACCACTAATTCAACATGAAAAATACAAATCAGTCCAAATATCAACTACCCATAAACATCTAAGCCTTAAATCAAAAGACCCATCAAATACCCACACTAGGGTTGAGCCATAACCCTAGCTAATAGGTCTAGATACTTATAATAAGGGAAGAAAACAGAGAAATAGATGAAGAATAACCCATATGATTCAATTACAAACTAAGATAAAGAAGATTCAGTGTTAATCTAGCTACAAATTACTCAAAATGGACATAAAACTCCGTTCACGTGCTCTGGTCTTTTACAGATTACAAAAGATACCCTAAAAATATGAAAAGAAAGTATTTATACCAGACCGAATTTTCTGGACAACATACCCCTGACGAGGTAGTGCGGTCCGAATAAAATGCACCGCAGACCGCAATGAGGCTTCTTGGCTTGATTAATCATTCTCTGAATCTGGCCACCACGGGCCGCACAAAATGCACCGCGGTCGCAGTGGCTT
Source organism: Nicotiana tabacum (assembly GCF_000715075.1). Classification (NCBI taxonomy): domain Eukaryota; kingdom Viridiplantae; phylum Streptophyta; class Magnoliopsida; order Solanales; family Solanaceae; genus Nicotiana; species Nicotiana tabacum. The sequence continues at coordinate 53,201,905 of NC_134089.1, read as the reverse complement.
CAACTGTGGTCCACACAAAAAGGACCGCGGACCGCATTGGCCTTTATCTCCAAACTCCCAACTCTCTGAACCCCCATCTTTGCGGACCGCACAAAATGGGTTGCGGCCGCAAAGAGGCCGCTACAACCGCACAAACTCCTCCGTGGACTGCATTGCCTTAGGCCCCAAAAGTGCACCTCTTTGAATCTCCTTACTGCGGACCGCACTAAATGGCTTGCGGCCGCGGTGGGCCTATTGCAGCTGTGCTTTGACTTGTTCTTGGTACTTGTGCACGTTTCACTCCTTTTTAAGCTGGTTTTGACTAATTGTCACCTTTTTGACCAAACCCTGCAAACAAGTACGACATGTAAGCCTTTAGGACTATTTTGTATACATTTTTAATCAAAACTCAAGTAAAAAGGAGTGTAAAATGAACTAGAATTCCTAGTTATCAACTCCCCCAAATTTAAGTTGTTGCTTGTCCTCAAGCAAACAAAATAAGACATACCTTCTTAAAAGTAAATCCAAGAAAATTCAGCTGACCTAAAGTGACCTCATCTAGCATCAATTGGGACTAACAATTGCTCTCAATTCAAATGAATCATTAACAACATATGACCTTCTAAGCACCATGGATTTAGTGCGACACAAGAGCATCAAGAGTTGACTCAACCCATCAAGGAAACTCTTTCTACTACTTTGGTCATTGTGGAACCCAAACTCATACTCCTCAACTCTCCCTAAGCAAACCTCACTTTTAGGTTGTAGCACTATGAACAAGGATTGTGGAAAATACACTCATCTCTCTCAAAGAAAGGTCAAAAGTCCGGCTATAAGTATCATAAGCTTGCCCCTTATGTGAGTCACCACTAATGCAAGCTTCATTGAACTCAAGATCATATAGGGCTATTGTGGAGATATAGTAAAGGCTTTTGGTTCAGGGTAGGAAATATTTGGTCTAGGTAGGTTCCATCTTCCCTTAAGCACTTCATTTGCTTCATTTTGACACACATTCTCTTGACTTTTTGAGTCATTAACTTCTTTCTTAGGGGTTAGAGAGACACACTATCACTTTTTCTTTTTCATTTCAAACCTTTTTCTCCTTTCTCAACTTTTCACACCTTTCATCTCTTTACTTTTATTGAATCCCTTCATTTTTTACATTGATCATTCTTTTTGACCTTTTGATTTTCTTTCTTTTTCATCGCCTTTCCTTTTCTTCATTTTGTACCTTTTACCACTTTGTTGTATTTCACATCTCTCCCCCCAAACTTATGCTTTTGCCCTGTGCTAAGGAAAGATCGGGTGCCAAGAGGAGGTATTTTTAGAATGGGTAAATGCTTGTATCGTGGTTTCTGAAAGAAAAAGGTCTATGGCTCCAAAGGGTTGACTAGGGATATTATCATTGGTAGGCTATGGAAGTTTTCAAGATATCATTCGGATGAAGGAGAGCCTATAATCCACATCTCAAGTAAAACTACACTTAGAATTTCGCCTAGACAAACATTCAGGGCAAGTTCTAGCCTAATGGCTCGGGACTTGGACTTGCAATTTAAATTCTCACCACACAAGCTATAGGATTGTTAAAGAGACAGAGTCGGGGGCCCACAACAACCTTAGCTATGATTTGAGCAACACAATGGTCCCGAAAAACCACTTGATGATTCTCGGCTAATACAAGAGTCTCAAGGTCACAACTTTCACCATCCTATACACAACAATTTGTCTTTGACCATAGGATCAAAGGCAAATGTGTTAGGCCTAAGTGAAGCTTTTCTTACCATTACTCACTAGCTATTATTTACACAAAAAGCAAAAAGAAAATAGACTCAAACCCTTAAGAAGGTTGTCATGCCATCGATCATTGGGAAGAGCCACCCGGTTCACACAAATTCCACCTTTGGAAAGAACCGTCGCATTAAGAAAACCAAAGGCTTATTGCTCGCAAAAACTCAAAATAAGAAGCTATAAAAATGAAATAAGAAGATACGAAAGAAAAAATGCGGAAAGTAGAATGAATATGTACAAGAGGGGATTTAGATGAATATACATAAGAGGTAATGAATATATACATCAGAAAGTAACTTTATATACAGACCAAAGTTGCAAAGTACGAAAAGTGAACTAAAATGGTAAAATTATGTACATACCAAAAGTAAAAAGAAAGCATAATAAAAAGAATGTAATGTCATATATACAACCCAATGTCATCAAAATAGGGCCTACCCCCTCAAATGAGATCTAGAATTGTCCTCAATGCTAACTAACCAAAATAAGATCAATAAAAGATAGAGAGTAAAGAGAAACTCCCTATTGGCCCTCTGTCTGCATAGGATCATGAGCCTGGGTCCCTAAGTCCTCGGATTGCTCGGGAACCTGTGACTGGATCCTTGTAACCTGTGTCTCCACTGGGACCTGGGCTTGCAATGGGTCCTGGGCCTGGACTGGGGCCTGAGGCTGGCTAGAGGAACCTCCATGCGGCTCCTCCAACTCTATCACAACATCATTAACACGGGGAATCACCTTCTTCCTCTTTGTTGGCCTCTCTGTCTCCTGCTTCGGCTCAGGCTGGGCTGCTGGAGCCGGGTTATGCGATAAAAGGTCCAAAGGCAAGTGATCAGCCTTCAATTTCTCCACATCCAACCTCAACTCTTTCATCGACTCCTTGGATGCCCGAATCTTTCTCAACTTCTTTGTTTCTTTGGTGAGCTCCTTCAACGCTTTTCCATGTGTAAGACAGCCTCCAATATCAATTGTTAATTCTCTAGGAGCTTCTTCTAGTTGTCCAGAAGCTCCTTGAGAGTGTCCTCCACTGACTGTGGGACCTGTGGCTGAGGGGGTACCGATTGGACTGCCACTGAGGTAGAAAGTACAGACAACTTAGAAGTGGCTACCTGCATCTAGTTGTTGATACTGGCAAGGGTCTGGTTTAGATAGTGGGCAGTCAATAGGTAGGCTGAAGAGGATAGGATATCTGGGACAGTGGCAGTAGAGGGACCTGGGGCCATATCTTGGGTAGCTGAAGGAGGATGAGTAGGAGTTGATACTACTACTGGCTCTTCAGACTGGCCAGTATAAGCAATGGATTTTCTTTTAGGATCTTTGCCTTTGGGGTTGTCATCACCCTATAGGCTGTACCAGGAAAAGGGTGCCTTCAGTTTTACCTTCACATCAAATCTCCTTTTTTCTACATCCTAATCCTCAAAGTACACTCAGTAAATTAGGGAAGGGGTATGATCTATCACCTTCATTCACCACCCGTGTAATCACCCTGGACATCATATTCCCAATGTTGATCGAGTACCCCTCCATGATAGATGCCACCAATATAGCTGGGGAGATAGGAAAAGAGTTCTCGTTAGTGGTGGGGTATAGCCTACTGCACACAAATATCTCCCAACCTTTCGCCTCGAAGTTCAGGTTTCTCCTCAAAATTTTAACCCCGTTGTCAACCATGCTGGGGTGGTACCTGGGATTGCCAAGTACTCTGCTAACCACGGACGTGCATCATCCCCCAATGCTACCTTTTATAAGTATAAAGTCGCATCCTCCTCCAGGAAGCCCAGGTAGTCATTGATTGTTTTTCCATCAAACTTAACTTTCAAATTTTACACCTTGGTCACTGTAGTGCCCTTTTTGATGTGGGAAACATTAGTGTAAAACTCCTTCACCAAGTGCTCATTTGACTCCTCAACATTGCCTATGAAATAATCCCAGCCCGGCCTCTCTCTGAATTGCCTCTGCACATTTGGGTTGTGAGGCAGAAGATCCTTGTCAATGAATCTCCATTCAGGTATTAGCTTCCTCTCGGGCCACCATTCTCTGAACTTATGGTATGCCACTTCACTAACAAACCTATCTTGCCAAACCTCTGGTATCCTGGTTCTCTCCACCCCTCCTATTTGGGGCTCACCCCCTCCTTCTTCTACGAGATCCTCACTGGGTGTTGAAGTTGTAGGTGAGGTAGAAGAAACATCATCACCGCTCTTAGCTGAGCCCTCAGATGACTCAGAAGAAATTGCCACTGAAGCTTGAGCAGTAGGAGTGCCCGAAGGTGTATCTCTCAATCTTCGCCTTTCCGGCGAATCAGGAACATACTCTGGCATGGAATCTGAGTCGGATGCCTCCCGGGATGGCACATACTCACTTTCTGAATGGGAAGCAACTCTATCAGCAACCCTTATAGATTTTCTGGTATCCTTAATTGCTTGTCGGACTTGTGGGGTCAATCTGATCACGTCTCGTCCCCTACCTCGAGAGGACTCTCCTTTGCCTTTTTGTTTATCACTTTCGCCTCGTGATTTCACCATTATATGCAAGGAACAGTCAGTTGAAGCTTGTTCGTATCAGAAGAATCAGTGAATGACATAATTGCAGGAAACAGAAGAAACAGCTACAGACAGTAGACTGCGGACCGCACAAAATGCAGTGCGGCCGCAAATGGACCACCGCAGACCGCACAAAATAGCACCCCGGTCCGCATTGAGGTAGGGGTCAGACTACCCACTCTCTGATAAAGGCCATCACAGACCGCACAAAATGGTACCGCAGTCCGCATTAAGGCACCGCGGACCGCACAAAATCCACCACGACCGCGGTTTCTCAATTTTTGACTTTCTGATGTTTTACCATCGCGGTCTGCACAAAATGGCATTGCGGACCGCGGAGAAGCACTGCGGACCGCAATAAATCCACCGCGGACCGCAGTTAGCCATAAGCAGTAATACCAACCTAGGATTTTAGATTTTGCTCATTTTAAGCCTAATTGCATATATTATGAACCCACTAGGTAGTTAATCATTGTATTTAACTAATTAATCATAATCTAAGCACATAATGTAACCCTAAGCTAAAAATTTAAAGAGAAAGGGAAGAAGAAGACGTATAACTAATCTATTAAAAGAAAATAAACACAATTAAAGACTAAGGGAAGATTAAAAATACCAGCAACAGGATGCAACACAGATGAATGAGAGTGAGTGATTGAATTCGTGCAGTTAGGGCTTGGATGAATAGTGTTTTTTAACTATTGAGAGCAAAGGATCAAAATCTTTTTAAATGAGGGCCTGAGGTCCTATTTATAAAAAAGGACCTGGGGCCCACTTCACCTACCCACCACAGACCGCACAAAAAGGCACCGCGGTCCGCGATACTCACAAGTCAGAAGGCTTGGGGAGACGTCCACTGCGGACCGCAAGAAATGCTCTGCGGCCGCAGTGGTCCACCGCAGTCTTCACAAAATGCATTACGGCCGCGGTGGCAGACTTCAGAGAACCCCATTCTTGAGAAATCAACTCTGCGGACCGCATTGAAATGTTGCCCCTGCACTAAGGCCTTTGCGGCCGCACAAAATGCAATATGGCCGCAGTGCAAACTTCAGAGAGTGCACATTTTTTCCAACTTGGTCCTGCACTATATCAAAACAATCCTACACACATCTCATAACCAGTTAGTCCAAAAGCAAATCCTACACTAAAAATAAAATCAAAGAAAAACAAAAAAGAAAGACACATGGGTTGCCTCCCAAGAAGTGCCTGATTTAACGTCGCGACATGATGCAGGTTACCATCAAATCACTTTAGATGGAGCAGTGCCACCACGTGGCTGTCATCAATTTTGCCCAGGTAGTGCTTGACCATGTGCCCATTAACTCTGAAAACCTCCCCATTTTTGTTCTTCAAGTCAAGTGCACCAAACGGAGTCACAAACAGCACTTCAAAAGGTCCACTCCATTTCGACTTAAGCTTTCCCGGAAACAGACGTAACCGAGAATTGAACAAGAGAACCAAATCACCCACTTTGAACTCCTTGCCACGAGCATATTTATCATGAAGGTACTTCATCTTGTCCTTGTACTAGGATGAACTGGAGTAGGCATGGAATCAAAATTCATCAAGTTCATTAAGCTGCTCCACACGAAGATTTGCTACCACATCCCATTCAAGATTTAGCTTCCTCAAATCCCACATGGCCTTATGCTCTAACTCAACTGGTAGATGGCAAGCTTTCCTAAACACCAACCGGTACGGAGACATACCAATCGGAGTCTTGTAAGCAGTCCTATAAGCCCATAGAGCATCATCCAATTTCTTCGACCAATCGGTCCTATTTGCATTGACCGTCTTTGACAATATACTCTTGATTTTCCTATTTAAGACTTCAACTTGGCCACTCGCCTAAGGATCATAAGGAGTAGAAACTTTGTGATTGACGCCATACTTTGCAAGCAAAGTGTCAAAAGCTCGATTAAAAAAATGAGACCCCCCCATCACTTATGATTGCACGAGGAGTGCCAAACCTAGTAAAAATGCTCTTCTTGAGAAACGCAACAACACTCCGAGCCTTATTGTTGGGTAAAGCCATGGCTTCAACCCACTTTGAAACATAGTCAACCGCCACAAAAATGTATGTGTTCCCACACGAGCTAACAAACGGGCCCATAAAATCAATGTCTCATACATCAAAAATATCAACTTCAAGAATAGTATTGAGAGGAATCTGATCTTTCTTTGAAATTCCACCCACTCTTTGACATTCATTGCGCCTCTTCACAAGTTCACTTGCATCTTTATACAAAGTTGGCCAATAAAACCCACAACTAAGAACTTTTGAATCCATCCTCGCCCTGCCATGATGGCCACCTTAGGGAGAGGAATGACAAGCCTCTAAGATATTCAATTGCTCCTCCTCCGGGACACACCTTCGGATCACACCATCCGTGCAGATCTTGAACAAGTACGGCTCATCCCAATAGAAGTCCAAACTATCCCGTTTGAGCTTCTTCCTTTGGTTAGAAGAGAGCTCACACAGGATTATATCAGTCACAAGGAAATTAGCAACGTCCGCAAACCATGGCATACCATTCACCAACATCGAAAGGAGTTGCTCATTGGGAAATGAATCATTGATCTCTAGGCCATCACGAGGCCTCCCCTCCTCCTCCAAGCGGGACAAGTGGTTCGCCACTTGGTTTTCACTACCCTTCCAGTCCACAATCTCCAAATCAAATTCTTGAAGTAATAAGACCCATTGCATCAGCCTAGATTTGGAATACTTCTTCGTCATCAAGTACCGGAGTGCGGCATAATCGGTATGAACTATGACCTTGGCACCCATGAGATACGACCAAAATTTCTCCATTGCAAACACAATAACCAAAAGCTCTTTCTCAGTCACCGTGTAGTTCACTTAAGCATCATTCATTGTCTTGCTCGCATAATACACCGAATGAAACATTTTGCTCACTCTTTGACCTAAGACCGCCCCAACCGCAACATCACTTGCGTCACACATGAGCTCAAAAGGTAAGCTCCAATTGGGTGTGGTAATAATAGGAGTGGTGGTCAACTTGTGCTTGAGAAGTTCAAAGCTTGCATACATCTCTCATCAAACACGAACTTGGCATCTTTTTCCAATAACTTGCATAAGGGATTCACTACCTTCGAAAAGTCTTTGATAAATCTCCGGTAGAACCCCGCATGCCTGATCACGGCCTACTCCACACTAATAATTATGTAGCGAGAGAGGGTCGGAGTAGCTTTTACCCGATTTTGGGTCGGATCGATTTTCACAGAGAGCTAGAATTGGAGTGGTGTATCTATTTAGCTTAGGATTGCGTAGAGTTCCAAATTACACTTCTCATCATTTTTGGGGTTTTCTTTATAATTCTACTTTTAACAAACTACAAATTGTAAATTAAGCTAAGAGTTAAATGCTACGGGTTTTTCAAATAATTTAAAGGGCACTAGGGTAGTGACATCCGCCTAGGTGGTCAATTGACAGGTACTTGAGTCTAAGGCACAATTGACATGATTGGGGAGTATGATATAACCATTGCACTATTTTACCCACTTTACACCTCTCGGTGGTTCAAGTGATTTTGCCCAATTGACTTTCTCAAGACCAACTAGGTATGCAAATTTGCACAAGCAACTTAGAGTTCAAGTCGGGTATTACTCTCTCGAGGTTTAACCCTTTAATTAGGGCTATCAATCTCTTGAGTATGCCCCAATTCCTTGTTGGATCAATTTCGGAGACTTAGGCTCTCTTTCTCAAGAAGAGCCCAGTCAACTAAACACAAACTAGTGTTTGCAACCACTAATTCAGCAATTAATCATGAAATCGACCCAAATATCAAACACCCATAATCAATTTAGCCCTAAAATACAAGACCCATCAATTACCCACACTAGGGTTGAGCCACAACCCTAGCTATGGGGTCTAGCAACTCATATTCAAAGAAGAAAAATAAGAAATAGATGAAGATAAACACATATTAATTAATTGCTAAGGTAAATACAAAGATTCAATGATGAAATGTAGTTAAAGTTGCCCAAAATGACTAAGAAAAGTTGACCAACGAGCGCAGCTATGCTATTACAATATCTGATGACCTATAAATGGAAAAAGGATCTATTTATACTAAGCTGAAAAATACACACAGAATGGACTACGGCCGCACTAGGACTCTTGGCTCCAAAATCCAGCTCTCTGAACTCAGGCTCCGCAGACCGCACGGAATGGACTACGACTGCGGTGACTTCTAGTGCGGTCCGCACAAAATGGACTGCAGACCGCACAGAATGGTAGTGCAGCCTCATGGACTCCAGTGCGGACCGCACTAAATCTAGTGTGGCCGCATTGCCTTTTAGCCTGAATACTTGCTCTCTGAACCTCCTAGTGCAGACCGCACAAAGTGGTGCGCGGCCGTACTGGACCTATTTTGTCTGAGCTTGTATTATCGTTGGTACTTGTGCAAGTTTCACTCCTTTTGAGCTGATCTTTGACATCTTGTCACTTTGTTGATCAAACCTGCAATCAAGCACAACTTATGAGCCTTTTGGGACTATTTTGTATGAGTTTCTAGTCAAAGCATGAGCAAAAAGGAGTATAAAATGCGTCAAAATCCCTAGTTATCAACTCCCCCAAACTTAAGCTTTTGCTTGTACTCAAGCAAACAAAATAAGACCCACCCCTTAAGGGAAAATCCAAGAAATTTTCAGCTATCCTAAAACAACCTCAACTAGCATCAATTGGGACTAACAATTGACCTCAATACAAATGAATCATTAACAACATTTACCCTTTGAAACACCATGGATTAAGTGCAACACAAGAGCATCAAGAGTTGACTCAACACATCAAAGAACTCTTTCAATTACTTTGGTCATTGTGGAACCCAAACTCACACATCCTCAACTCTCCCTAAGCAAACCTCAGCTTTAGAATTAGTGGCACGCAAAACGAGGTTAATGGAAATTCACTCATCTCTCTCAAGAAAAAGTCACAAGTCTGGCTCTAAGTACAATATGCTTGCCCCTTATGTGAGTATCCACTAATGTAAGCTTCATTCAACTAAAGATCATATAGAACTTTTGTGGAGACATTGTGAAGGCTTTTGGTTTAGGGTAGGAAATGTTTTGGTCTAAGTAGGTTCCATCTTCCCTTAAGCACTTTTTTTGATTCATTTGGCATATATTCACTTGACTCTTTGAGTCATTTCACTTCTTTCTAAGGGGTTATAGAGACACACTGTCACTCTTTCTTAGGCATTTCAAACCTTTTCTCCTTTTTCAACTTTCCACACCTTTCATTCTTTGCTTTTCCTGAATCCTTTTTTATTCTTTTTTCATTGAACATTCTTTTTGTCTTTTTGCTTTTCTTTCTTTTTCACTACCTTTCCTTTTCTTCATTTTGTGTCTTTTTACCACTTTGTTGCAATCCTCGTCTCTCCCCCCAAACTTATACTTTTGCCATGTGCTAAAGGAAAGATTAGGTGCCAAGAGAGGGTATCTTTTAGAACGGGTATAAGATTGTATCATGGTTCTTAAAAGAAAAGTGTCTAAGGCTCAAAAGGGTTAACTAGGGATCTTATCATTGGTAAGCTATGGAATTGTTCAAACTATCATTTGGATCAAGGAGAGCCTATAATCATGTCTTAAGTCAAAATTCACTTATGATTTTGACTCAACAAACATTCAGCGCAAGTTCTAGACCAATGACTCGGGACTTGGACTTGCAATTGCAATTACTCACCACACAAGCTAAGGGATTGCTAAAGACATAGAGTCGGGGGCCCACAACGACCTTAGATACGATTTGAGCACACAATGGTCCTGAAAAACCACTTGATGATTGTCGGTCAACACAAGAGTCTCAAGGTCACGACTTTCACCATCCTAAACAAAACAATTTGTTTTTGACCATGAGATCAAAGGCAAATATGGTAGGCACATGTGAAGCTTTGCTTGAGGCACGCTTAACTACTAACTATTAAAAACAAAAAGAAAAACGGACTCAAACTCTTAAGAAGGTTGTCACGCCATCCATCATTGGAAAGAGCCACCCGGTTCACACAACACTCCAGCTTTGGAAAGAACCGTGGCATTAAGAAAACCAAAGGCTTATTGCAAACTTCGAAAACAAAAAGCTACGAATCACAAATAAGAAGCTAAAACGAAAATTTTTGCGGAAAATAGAATGAATATATACAAGAGGGGATTTGAATATACAATGGATGGGATGAATATATACAATGTGATATAATTTTTATATACAGACCCAAAGTGAAATAAAAAAGCGATAAATGTAACAAAATATCAGAATTATATACAGACCAAAGATGAAAAAATCAAGAAAGTATAAAAAATGTTAAATATATACAATCATCCAAAATGTAGGACCTACCCCCTCAAATGAAAGCTGGTATTGTCCCCAGTGCCAACTAGTCTAAATAAAGCCCAAAAAGGTAAGAGGAAAAAGGATATAGAAAACTCCCTATGGCCCGTCTGTCTGCATAGGCTCATGTGTGGTTCCTGGGTCCTCTTTATGCTCGGGGACCTCAGACTGGTCCCCTGTGGCCTGCTGCTCTGTTACTGGGACCTGGGCCTGGACAGGCTCTGTAGGTAGTGCACCTTGTGGCTGACTAGAAAATGTCTTATGTGGGTCAGCCAGCTGGATGACTGCATCATCGACTCGAGGGATCATCCTCTTCCTCTTGGGAGGCCTCTGTGACTACTCCGGCTTTGGATGAACTACTGGTGCTGGGTCCTGGAGCAATAAATCTAAAAGCAGGTGATCCGCCTTCAGTCTGTTTACATCTACTCTCAGCTCCTTCACAGACTCTTTGGAGGCCCGTGTCTTCCTCAGCTTTTTGTGCTCCTAATCAAGCTCTTTGAGAGCCTTGATATGTGAATCAACTGCCTTTGAGAGCATCGCCTGAGTGTCAAGGATTTTCTTCTGGTTGTCTAAAATATCTCTAAGAGCATCCTCGATTGACTGGGGAACCTGTGCTGGCGGAGGTGCCGACTAAGCCTCTACCACAGTGGTAAGTGTGGACAACTTGGATGAGGCAGTATGCATCCAGCTGTTTATGCTAAGAAGCGCCTGGCTCAGTCGGTGAGTAGTAATAGGATGGGCCCGGGAAGATGGAATCTCCGGGCCTGCTGAGGCGGATGGACCAGCAAGAGTGGCTGTGGATGTGGAAGGACCGGGAGGGATATTTGTGGGAATGGAGTTAGGCTCAGCAGGAGCCACTACCACAACTGGCTCTTCAGATTGGCCAGTTGGAGCAGTAGCTGTACCTTTGAAGTTCTTGCTCTTAGGGTTGTCATCCCCCTGCATGTTATACCAAGAGAAAGGGGCCTTCGCCTTGACTCTGATGTTGAAGGGCCTCTTTTCCATCTTTAAGTCCCGGAAGTACATTGTGAGGAAACTGGGGAAAGGATAGTTCCGATCATGCTCCGCACCCACGATAGTAATGATTCTAGACATCACATTCTCCACATTGATGGGGTACCCTGCCATGATAGAAGCCACTAACACTGCTCGATGGAGAGGTAGGGTGTTGTCATGAGTGGTAGGGTCCAACCGGCTGCAAACAAAAGTCTCCCACCCCCGTGCCTCAAAATTCAAACTTCGTCTCAGAATCTAGACTCCAGTAGTCAACCAGTCGTGGGTGGTACCTGGGATTGCCAGGTACTGTGCTAACCAGGGACGAACCTCTTCGCCTATTTCCATCTTCGCCATGTACAGGGTCTCGGCCTCCTTATTAAAACCCAGGTACTCATTTATTGACTTCCCATCAAACAACACCTTTAAGTTCTGAACCTTGGTCACTTTGGAGCCCTTTTTGATGTGGGCTACGTTGCAGTAGAATTCTTTGATATTCGTTGGCGTCCACACAATCATCCATAAAATGCTCCCATCCAACTCTCATCCTAAACTGCCTCCTCATGTTGGGGTTGTGAGGTAGCAAGTCTCTATCTATTAAGCTCCTCTCCGAAATCAACTTTCTCACCGGCCACCACTCCCGAAATTTATGGTATGCCACCTCACTCACAAATCTGTCCTCCCAAGCCTCAGGCTTTCTAGTTCTAGAAACACCTCCCACTTGAGGCTCACCTCCTTCTGTTACTTCCTCATCTCCCTCTACTTCCTCCTCACCTCCTACTGCATCCTTTCCGGATAATGAAGTTGTGGGAGATATGGAGTATTCCCTACTACCTGCTACTGAGCCCTCAGACGACGTAGAAGAAATGTTCACTAATGCTTGGGCATCGGGGGAAGTGGGAGGAGTGTCTCTCAGTCTATGTCTCTCTGGATAAGGGATGTACTCTGGGATTGAGTCCGAAGAGATCTCCTGGGAGGGCTCGTACTCACTCCCCGACATGTCAATGGCTCTGTCAGCAGCTTTTATGGCCTTCCTCATGTTTTTGATATTTTTCCTAGCTTGGGGAGTAAGTTTAACCATTTTCTATTTCCCTCCCCGGGAGGATTCTCCTCTGCCCGGTTGTTTAGATCCTTTACCACATTGTTTTACCATTGTTAGCAAACATAATTCAAATAAACTTGTTAGAATCATTAGACAGCAGTCAAGAACACTCAAGAAAAAGAAATGCCGACAGGGTCCAATGCAGACCGCACAAAATGGCCATGCGGTCCGCATAGGGGTAGGGTTTAGACTACCCACCCTCTGTATCTTGGCAGTGCGGACCGCACAAAATTGTAGTGCGGTCTGCACAAAATGTAGTGCGGCTACACTTCCCAAAGGTTAGCTTTCAGGTTGTTCATCAATGCGGTCTGCATAAAATGGTACTGCGGACCGCATAGGGGCAATGCGGACCTCACAGAAACTACTGCGGTTCGCACTGAGTGCCCAGTCTTGGCACTAAGTTAGGGTTCATGAATTTTCGATTTTAAGCTCAATTTTGCACCCAATTAATGTCCCTGTATGTTACCACAATGTATTCAACTAACTAATTCAACATGAATCAAACTTTTAACTAACCTAACCTAAATAATTGCAAAATCTACGAGAAGCATAGAGACGGAAGTAAGAAAAGCACAAATTGAAAGAAATTAACAGAAGAAAACAATTAAAAAATGAAATGGTACCAGATATGAGATGTAATGAAGAATAGTGAGTCCAACAATTAATTACGAGTAAAGAAGGTGATGAACAATGTTCTAGAGGGTCTGAGAATCAATAGTGCGAAAAGGGTAAAAGAAGGGCCTCATGCCCTATTTATAGAAAAGGACCTGGGGCCCAGTCTCACCAACCAGTGCGGACCGCACAAAATGGACCGCGATCTGCACTACACAAATACTTTCAAGCTTGAGGAGGCAACACTCTGCGGTCCGCACAAAATGGACTGCGACCGCAGAGGTCCACTGCGGACCGCACAAAATGTAGTGCGGCCGCATTGGAAAACTTCAGAGAGGTGGTCATTCACCCTTCACCAGTGCGGTCAACACAGAATGTAGTGCGGCCGTATTGGAAACTTTAGAGACCTGGCACTTTTTCCACTATGTCTTGCACTACATCAACACAACCCTGTAACATCTCACAACCAGTCAACCCAAAAATCAATGCTACACTATAATAAAATCAAAATAAAAACAAGAAGAAAAACATATGGGTTGCCTCCTAAGAAGCGCCTGATTTAACATCGTGGCATGACGTAGGTTACTATCACATCATTTGAAATGAAGAAGTGCCACCATGTGGCTGTCATCAATTTTTCCAAGATAATGCTTGACCCGATGCCCATTAACTCTAAAAATTTCACCATTTATGTTCTTTAAATCAAGAGCACCAAACGGGGTCACACACACCACTTCAAAAGGTCCACTCCATTTGGACTTTAGATTTCCTGGAAACAAACGTAACCGGGAGTTGAATAAGAGAACCAAATCACCACGAGCATATTTATCATGAAGGTACTTCATCTTGTCCTTATATAAGGACGAACTGGCATAGGCATGGAATCTGAATTCGTCAAGTTCATTGAGCTGCTCCACCGAAGATTGGTTGCAACATCCCACTCAAGATTAAGCTTCCTCAAAGCCTACATGGCCTTGTACTCTAACTCAACCAGTAGATGACAAGCTTTCCCAAACACCAGCCAATACGGAGACATACCAATCGGAGTCTTGAAAGCCATTCTATAAGCCCATAAAGCGTCATCCAACTTCTTCAACCAATCGGTCCTATTAGCATTGACCGTCTTTGACAATATACTTTTGATTTCCCTGTTGGAGACTTCCACTTGACCACTTGCTTGAGGATGATAGGGGGTAGAAACTTTGTGATTGACACCGTACTTAGAAAGCAACGTTTCGAAAGCTCTATTGCAAAAATGAGAACCCCAATACTTATGATTGCACGAGGAGTACCAAACCTTATAAAAATGCTTTTCTTGAGAAATGCAACAACACTCCGGGCCTTATTGTTAGGCAAAGTCACGGCTTCAACCCACTTTGAAACATAATCCACCGCCACAAGGATGTAAGTGTTCCCACAAGAGCTAATAAATGGGCCCATGAAATCAATGCCCCATACATCAAAAATATCAACCTCAAGGATGGTATTGAGAGTCATCTCATCTTTCTTCGAAATTCCACCCGCTCTTTGGCACTCGTCGCATCTCTTCACAAAGTCACCCGCATCTTTGAACAAATTTGGCCAATAAAACCCACAACTAAGAACTTTAGAAGCCGTCCTCACCCCGCCATGATAACCACCATAGGGATTATACCAATGTGACTGGTATAATCCTGTGTGAACTCTCTTCTAACCAAAGGAAGAGGCTCAAGTAGGATAGTTTGGATTTCTATTGGCCAGTCACAAGGAAATTAGCAACATCGACAAACCATGGCATATCATTCATCGACACTGAAAGGAGTTGTTCATCGGGAAATGAATCATTAATCTCTAGGCCATCACGACGCCTCCCCTCCTCCTCCAAGCAGGACAAGTGGTCTGCCACTTGGTTCTCACTACCCTTCCGGTCCACAATCTCCAAATCAAACTCTTGAAGTAAGAAGACCCATCGCATCAGTCTACCTTTGGAGTCCTTCTTCGTCATCAAGTACCAGAGAGCGGCATGGTTGGTATGAACAATAAACTTGGCACCCATAAGATACGGCCGAAATTTTTCCATAGCAAACACAATAGCCAAAAGTTCCTTCTCGGTCACCGTGTAGTTCACTTGAGTATCATTCATTGTCTTGCTCGCATAGTATACCGGATGAAATATTTTGTTCACTCGTTGACCCAAAACTGCCCCAACCGCAACATCGCTAGCATCACACATGAGCTCAAAGGGCAAGCTCCAATTAGGCGCGGTAATGATAGCAGTGGTGGTCAACTTATGCTTGAGAAGTTCAAAGGCTTGCATACACTTGTCATCAAACACGAACTTAGCATCTTTTTCCAATAACTTGCACAAGGGGTTCACTACCTTCAAAAAGTCTTTGATGAATCTCCGGTAAAACCCTGCATGCCCAAGAAAACTTCGGACTCCCTTGACGGATGTAGGGGGAAGGAGCCTTGAAATCATATCTATCTTTGCTTTATCCACCTCAATGCCATGCTTCGAAATTTTATGCTCGAGAACGATTCCTTCTTCCACCATAAAGTGGAATTTCTCCCAATTGAGGACAAGATTGGTTTCTTCACAATGGGTCAACACCCTATCAAGATTCTTCAAGCATTCATCAAATGAGTCCCCCACAACACTAAAATCGTCCATGAACACCTCCAAATTGTCTTCCACTATATCGGTGAAAATGGCCATCATACACCGCTGAAATGTAGCCGGTGCATTACACAACCCAAAAGGCATCCTAGAGAAAGTAAATGTGCCATACGGACAAGTGAATGTGGTCTTTTCCTGATCTTCCGGAGCCATCAAGATTTGGTTGTACCCAGAATACCCATCCAAGAAGCAATATAAGGCACGCCCAGCAAGTCGGTCTAGCATCTGATCCAGAAATGACAAAGAAAAGTGATCCTTGCGGGTCACTTTATTCAACTTGCGGTAGTCCATGCATACCGTCCAACCGGTGACAGTTCTTGTCGGAATCAACTCATTTTTGGAATTTGTCACCACAGTGATGCCACCCTTCTTTGGTACACATTGCACTAGTGAAGTCCAAGAGCTATCAGAGATGGGGTACACAACCCCGACATCCAACCACTTGATCACCTCGTTTTTCACAACCTCTTGCATTGCCTCGTTTAGCCTCCTTTGGTGTTCCAAGGACCGCTTTGCATTATGTTCCAGAATAATCTTGTGCATACAAAATGCAGGGCTTATTCCCTGAATATCAGCTAAAGTCCATCCAATTGCCTTTTTTCGCTTTTGAAGCACCGCCAATGTGGCCTCAACCTGCATGTTAGTAAGGCAAGAAGAAAGAATAACTGGCAAAGTAGAATTTGAGCCTAAGAACTCATACCTGAGGTGTGGAGGAAGTGATTTCAACTCCAACACCGGAGGCTCCTCAATTGAAGGTTTGTTTGGTGGAGTCTTTCTATTCTCGAGATCCAAAGACAATTTCCTAGGCTCAGAAGAATAAGAGCCCATTCCATGTAAAGCATTCATGCACTCCACTCGGCTTGCATCCTCATTGACATCAAGATTCAACAAAACGGCCTCCAATGGGTCCTCCACATTGATCATGGCACTGGTGTCATCAATTATCACTACTGTGACGAGGTCAACAAAAGAGCACACCTCGGTACTGTTGGGCTGCTTCATAGACTTGCACACATGAAAGATAACCTTTTCATCTCCCACCCGGAAGGTGAGTTCCCCTGCTTCCACATCTACCAATGCCTTCCTCGTAGCTAGGAAAGGTCTACCCAATATGATAGGAACCTCATAGTCCACCTCGCAATGCAAGATCACAAAGTCAGCTAGCAAGATAAATTTTTCCACCCGGACAAGCACATCATCAATAATACCCAAGGGTCTCTTCATCGATCTATCCACCATTTGTAACCTCATGGAAGTCGGCCTAGGTTGCCCGATACCCAAAGTTTTGAAAACTGAGTAGGGCATCAAATTGATACTAGCTCCCAAATCATATAGAGCCTTGGCAAAATCCGCACTCCCAATGGTGCAAGGAATGGTGAAAGCACCGAGATCTTCAAGCTTCGGGGCCATTGAATGCACTATAGCACTAACTTGGTGAGTCATCTTTATAGTTTCACAATCCATAGAACGCTTCTTTGTGACCAAGACTTTCATGAATTTTGCATAGCCCAGTATTTGTTCAAGTGCCTCCACCAAAGGCACATTAATAGATAAGCTCTTCATCATATCAATGAACTTTTTAAACTGATTATCATTCTTCTACTTCGTGAGCCTTTGAGGATAAGGTGGAGGTGGCCTTGGCAAAGGAGCCTTGGCTTTTGGCACAACCGGCTCCGGCATGTCAATTATGTGTTCCCTAGACGGGTTCACATCATTTTGAGTTTCCACCTCGACTTCTTGAATATCAATCCTCACTTCATTGTTCATATTTTCCTTAACCTCATCTTCAACTACCAAAGGGACTTCATCATCTTGCAACTCAACATCATCATCCACAACTTGTTTTTGCTTAGAGGCATTCACATCACCGCCTCTCCCACTTCTTGTTGTAACTGCCATAACAGGATTGTTGCCACCCTTCGAGTTCACTACCGTATCACTTGGTAGAGCACCCTTCGGGCGAGTATTCAATGACTGGGAGATTTGGCCTAATTGCACCTCCAAGTTTCGGATAGATGTATTGTGAGAAGCTAACTGTGCATCAGAATCTGCATTCTTCTTCATCATCTGCTCGAACATCATTTCAATTCTAACCATATCACTACCCGAAGAACTAGGACCTTGAGATGAAAATGGGGGTAGATTGTTCGGTTGTTGGTACATTGGGGGCCTTTGAAAGCCTTGCCCCCGGTTTCCTTGGTTTCCATTGTTCTATCCTCCTTGATTATTGTTGCCACCCCAATTGTTGTTATTACCATTCCAATTTCCTTGGTTGCCTTGATTGTTGTTCTGATTGCCCATGTTATTGTTTTGGTTGTTGTTCCCCCAATTACCACTATTTTGTTGTTGATGGCCCCAGTTGCCACTGTTTTTGTTGTTGATTTCCCCAATTGCCATGTGGTCTCCACTGTTGTTGGTTGGAAGAGTTGCCCTGTTGGCCTTGATAGTTGTTTACATATTGAACCTCTTCACTTTGGTCATCATAACCATCATTTTGAAACCCATCACATCTATCATCAAATTGCTCATGATTCCCTTGATTTTGTTGCCTTCTTTGCCTTTTCTTGTTGACAAGCATATTAACACCCTCCATGGCATTAACTTAGCGAGGATTTTGAACTTGTTGCAACTGTCCCTTAGCCAATTGATTCATAGTAGTTGTCAACTCCGCTATAGCTCGCCCATGGTCATGTAATTCCTTGTGCAAATGAATAACTGTAGGGTCACCTTGAGGCACATTGGCTATACTTTGCCATGCAGAAGAAGTGTCAGCCATCTCATCAAGTACATCACATGCCTCATCATACGACAACTTCATAAAGTTGCCCCGGCAAGTTGGTTCACTATGCATCGAATTATTGTATTGATGCCCCAGTAGAAAGTTTGTTGGATCACAGCCTCGGTCATATCATTATTGGGGCATTCCTTCACCATCGTTCTATACCGCTCCCAAATCTCATACAAAAGGTTCTGTGGGCTCTTGCTTGAAAGCCAATATCTCATCACGCAATGTCGCCATATGCCCCGGCGAGAAAAATTTAGAATTGAACTTATCTGCCAACTCATCCCAAGTTGTGATGGAATGGTTGGGGAGTCTCTCTAGCCAATACAATGCCTTCCCCCGAAGTGAGAATGGGAAAAGGCGCAACCTAAGAGCATCCTCGGACACATTCGTCTGCTTGCTCCCCCAACATGTATCCACGAACCCCTTGAGATGTTTGTAGGTATTTTGATCCACAACGCCATGAAATACTCACACTGCTTAAGTAAGGTCAACATAACGTTGGTTATTTGAAAATTGCCCGCCCGGATTCGGGGTGGGACAATAGCACTCACATAGCCCTGGTTCGGAAGTACTCTGGGAGCACTCTTGGAGGTGGCGGAGGAGGGTCTGGAATATCACCATTTGGATTAGCATTGGCATTTCGGCCTCTACGTTGTCCTTGAGGTACAAGAGGCACCTCGTCTTCACCAACATCATCTATCTCCTCCCCCGCAATCACGTTTCCAAGAGGTTCATTAGCGATGTTCGCTGCCATTATGGTACCTGAATAGTGACACAAACAAGTAAGTAACAAAGAAAGAAAGAAGAAAAATACACAAAACTAACTAAATAGATAGCCAAAACCGTTAGCTCACCGGCAACGGCACCAAAAAGTGATCACGGCCCACTCCGCACTACTAATTATGTAGCGAGAAAGGGTCGGAGCAGCTTTTACCTGATTTTGGGTCGGATCGATTTCCACAGAGAGCTAGAATTGGAGTGGTGTATCTATTTAGCTTAGGATTGCGTAGAGTTCCAAATTACACTTCTCATCATTTTTGGGGTTTTCTTTATAATTCTATTTTTAACAAACTACAAATTGTAAATTAAGCTAAGAGTTAAATGCTACGGGTTGTTCAAATAGTTTAAAGGGCACTAGGGTAGTGAAATCCGACTAGATGGTCAATTGACGGGTACTTGAGTCTAAGGCACAATTGACATAATTGGGGAGTATGATATAACCGTTGCACTACTTTACCCACTCTACACTTCTCGGTGGTTCAAGTGATTTTGCCCAATTGACTTTTTCAAGACCAACTAGGTATGCAAATTTGCACAAGCAACTTATGGTTCAAGTCGGGTATTACTCTCTTGAGGTTTAACCCTTTAATTGGAGCTATCAATCTCTTGACTATGCCCCAATTCCTTGTTGGATCAATTTTGGAGACTTAGGATCTCTTTCTCAAGAAGAGCCCTAGTCAACTAAACACAAACTAGTGTTTGCAACCACTAATTTAGCAATTAACCATGAAATTGACCCAAATATCAAACACCCATAATCAATTTAGCCCTAAAATACAAGACCCATCAATTATCCATACTAGGGTTGAGCCACAACCTTAGCTATGGGGTCTAGCTACTCAATATTCAAAGAAGAAAAACAAGAAATAGATGAAGATAAACACATATTAATTAATTGCTAAGCTAAATACAAAGATTCAATGATGAAATGTAGTTAAAGTTGCCCAAAATGACTAAGAAAAGTCGACCCACGAGCGCAGCTATACTATTACAATATATGTGACCTAAAAATGGAAAAAGGATCTATTTATACTAAGCTGAAAAATCTGGACAAAAATGCCCCTGAGGGGTTAGTGCGGACCGCACAGAATGGACTGCGGCCGCACTAGGACTCTTGGCTCCAAAATCCTGCTCTCTGAACTCAGGCGCCGCGGACCGCACAGAATGGACTGCGGCTGCGGTGACTTCTAGTGTGGTCCACACAAAATGGACTGCGGACCGCATTGGCTTGAAAGATCCAAACTGCAACTTCTCTGAATCTTGGCTCTACGGACCGCACAGAATGGGAGTGCAGCCACATGGACTCCAGTGCGGCTGTATTGCCTTTTAGCCTGAATACCTTCTCTCTGAACCTCCTAGTGCAGACCGCACAAAGTGGTGTGCAGCCGCACTGGACCTATTTTGCCTGAGCTTGTATTGTCTTTGGTACTTGTGCAAGTTTCAATCCTTTTGAGCTGATCTTTGACATCTTGTCACTTTGTTGATCAAACCTGCAATCAAGCATAACTTATGAGCCTTTTGGGACTATTTTGTATGAGTTTCTAATCAAAGCATGAGTAAGAAGGAGTATAAAATGCGTCAAAATCCCTAGTTATCAATGCCCAAGAAAACTTCTAACTCCCTTGACAGAAGTAGGGGAGGGAGCCTTGAAATCACATCAACTTTTGCTTTGTCAACCTCTATACCATGCTTTGAAATTTTATGCCCAAGAACTATGCCCTCCTCAACCATGAAGTGGCATTTCTCCCAATTAAGAACAAGATTGGTTTCTTCATAACGGGCCAACACTCTATCGAGATTTTTCAAACATTCATCAAACGAGTCACCCACAACACTAAAGTCATCCATGAACACCTCCAAAATATCTTCCACCATATCGGTGAAAATGGCCATCATACACCGCTGGAATGTAGACGGTGCATTACACAACCCAAAAGGCATCCTAGAAAAGGCAAAGGTGTCATATGGACAAGTGAAGGTGGTCTTCTCCTGATCTTTCGGAGCAATAAAAATTTGGTGGTACCCAGAATACCCATCCAAGAAATAGTAGAAGGCACGCCCAACAAGTCTGTCTAACATCTGATCAAGAAAAGGCAATGGAAAGTGATCCTTGCGGGTCACTTTATACAACTTGCGGTAGTCCATGCACACCCTGCACCCGGTGACAGTCCTTGTTAGAATTAACTCATTCTGCGAATTTGTAACCACAGTCATACCACCCTTCTTCGTCACACATTGCACCGGCGAAGTCCGAGAGCTATCAGAGATGGGGTAAACAACCCTGACATCCAACCACTTGATCACCTCTTTTTTTACAACTTCTTGCATTGACTCATTCAACCTCCTTTGATGTTCTAAGGAGGGCTTTGCATCATCTTCCAGGATAATCTTGTGCATATAGAATGTGGGGCTTATCCCCCGAATATCAGCTAAGGTCTATCTAATTGCCTTCTTTCGCTTTTGGAGCACCGCCAATGTGGCATCAACCTGTATATTTGTAAGACAAGAGGAAAGAATAACTGGCAAAGTTGAACTAGGGCCTAAGAACTCATACCTGAGGTGTGGAGGCAACGACTTCAACTCCAACACCGGAGGTTCCTCAATTGAAGGTTTTGTTGGTGCAGTCTTTCGATTCTCAAGATCCAAAGAGAGTTTTCTAGACTCATAAGAGTAAGAGCCCATTCCATGCAAAGCATTCACACACTCCACTCGCCCTTCATCCTCATTTACATCACGATTCAACAATACTGCCTCTAGAGGGTCCTCCACATTGATCATTGCAATAGTATCATCAACTATCACTGCGGTGACAAGGTCCACAAAAGAGCACACTTCAGAACTGTTGGGCTGCTTCATTGACTTGCACACATGAAAGACCACTTTCTCTTCACCCACCCGGAAGGTGAGTTCCCCTGTTTCCACATCAACTAAGTCCTTCCCAGTAGAAAGGAAAGGTCTTCCCAATATGATTGGAACCTCATAATCTACCTCACAATCCAAGATCACAAAATCAGCTGGCAAGATAAATTTGTCCACCCGGACAATAACATCATCAATAATACCCAATGGTCTCTTCATAGTTCTATCCGCCATTTGCAATCTCATGGAAGTCGGCCTCGGTTGCCCAATACCCAAAGTCTTGAAAACTGAGTAGGGCATCAAGTTGATACTTGCCCCCAAATTACATAGAGCTTTTGCAAAGTCCGCACTCCCAATGGTGCAAGGAATGGTGAAAGCACCGGGATCTTCTAGCTTCGGGGCCATTAAGTGCACTATTGCACTAACTTGGTGGATCATCTTGATAGTTTCACAATCCATGGATCTTTTCTTTGTCACCAAGTCCTTTATGAATTTAGCATAACCCGGAATTTGCTCTAGAGACTCCACCAAAGGCACATTAATGGATAAGCTCTTCATCATGTCAATAAACTTCTTAAGATGATTCTCATTTTTCTGCTTCACGAGCCTTTGAGAATAAGGCGGAGGTGGCCTTGGCAAAGGGGTCTTGGCTTTAGGCACAACCATTTCTGGCATGTCTATTACGTGTTCCCTAGACGGGTTCTCGTCATTCTGAGTTTCCACCTCGGCATCTTGGATATCAATCATCACTTCCTCATTCACGTTCTCATCAATCACATTTTCAACCACCAAAGGAATCTCATATTCTTGCAACTCAACTTCATCACTCAAAATTTCTTTTTGTTTGGAGACATTCACATCACCGCCTCGTCCACTTATTGTAGTTACCGCCATTACATGCCCGGAATTATTCCCACCCTTCGGGTTTACTACCGTATCACTTGGTAGAGCCCCCTTAAGGAGAGTATTCAAGGATTGTGGGATTTGGCCTCCAAGTTTCTGGTTGAAATATTGTGGGAAGCCAACTAAGCATCAGAGTCCGCATTCTTTTTCATCATTTGTTCAAACATCATTTCAATTCTCCATATTTCATTATTGGAAGAACTAGGACCTTGGGATAGAAATGGGGGTGGATTGTTCGGTTGTTGATACATTGTGGGCCTTTGAAAGCCTTGCCCCCGATTTCCTTGGTTGCCATTGTTCCAACCATCCTGATTGTTGTTTCCACCCCAGTTGTTGTTGTTTCCATTCCAATTACCTTGATTGTTTTGATTGCCCCAATTGGAATTTTGGTTGTTGTTCCCCCAATTACTATTCCCTTGTTGTTGTTGATTGCCCCAATTTCCTTGGGGTCTCCATTGTTGTTGGTTGGAAGAATTGCCCATTTGGCCTCGATAATTGTTCACATATTGCACTTCTTCATTTTGCCATCATAACCATCATCTTGGAATCCACCACAATCATTGTCATATTGATCCGAACTCCCTTGGTTCTGTTGACCTCTTTGTCTTTTTGTTCACTAGCATGTTGACACCCTCCATAGCATTTACTTGGCATGGATTTTGAACCTGCTGTAACTGTGCCTTTGCTAGCTGGTTCATTGTTGTTATCAGCTCTGCTATTGCCTGCCCATGATCATGTAGCTCTTTGTGCAAGTGAGTAACCGTGGGGTCACCCTGTGGCACATTGGCTCTACTTTGCCAAGCGGAGGACGCGTTTGCCATCTCATCAAGAATGTCACAAGCCTTATCATAAGATAGCTTCATGAAATTACCCCCAGCAAGTTGGTTCACTATGCATTGGTTTGTTGTGTTAATGCCCCGGTAGAATGTCTGTTACATCATTGCCTCAGTCATATCATTGTTGGGACATTCCTTTACCATGGTTTTGTATCTCTTCCATATCTTATGTAATGGTTCGGTGGGCTCCTGCTTGAAAGCTAAGATCTCATCCCTCAATGCTGCCATGTGCCACAGCTAGAAAAAATTTGCAATGAATTTATCCGCTTTCTCATCCCAAGTAATGATGGAATGGTTGGGAAGTCGTTCAAGCTAATCCAATGCATTCCCTCTAAGTGAGAAAGGGAATAATCTCAACCGAAGTACATCCTCTGGCACATTAGTTTGCTTGATCCCCCAACAGGTATCCACGAAATCCTTGGGATGTTTGTAAGCATTCTAATGGGGAGCACCCGTGAAATACCCTCGCTGCTCCAACAACGTCAACATCACATTGGTAATTTTAAAATTTCCCGCCCGAATCCAGGGTGGGACAATTGCACTATCATATCCTTGGTTGTGAAGCACTCGAGGAGACACTCTTGGAGGTGGCGGGGGAAGGTCTGGAACATTATCATTGGCCCAGCGGCCTCTCCTTTGTCCTTGAGGTACAATAGGAACCCCATCATCAATATTGCCATCTATTTCCTCCCCCGGCAGAAGATCTCTAAGAGGTGCGTTGTTTGCTGCCATTTTGTGCCTGAAGTTGCGACACACACAAATTAGTAATGCAGAAGGAAAGAAGAACAATACATAAAAATATTTAGATAGATAGCCAAAACTGTTAGCTCCCTGGAAACGGCGCCAAAAAGTGATCGGAGCCAACCCTACACCACTACAAAGTGGAGAGAGTGGTCGAAGCAGCTTTTACCCGAGATGGTTGGGATCGAATCCACAGGGAGATAGAAGTGGGAATTGGATTCCTATCTAAACTAGATATGCGTAGTGCTCTTAATTACTCTTCCAATCATCTTTTGGTTGGTTATTACTTCTAATATTTATGCTAATGATAAGCTAAATTAAACTAAGAGGGATTACTTGTGAGGTTTTCTAAATAGTTAAAGAAGCACTAGGGAAGTGACTTTCTTCTAGGTAAATACTTGACGGGATATAAAGCCTAAGGCAAAGACGTTATGTTGGGGATTGTGATATAGCCAATGCACGAAATTACTCACTTTATACCTCTCGGTAGCTTGAGTGACTTTGCCCTAATTGACTTTCTCAAGACTAATTGGGTGTCAAAATTGTGCAAGCAATATAGGCTCAAGTCGGGTATTACTATCTCTAGGTTTAACCCTTTAATTGGAGCTATCAATCTCTTGATTACACCCAAATTCCTTGTTGGACTAATTTTCCTAGACTCAAGCTCTCTTTCTCAAGAAGAACCCAAGTCAAATAGGCACAAATTAGTGTTTGCAACCACTAATTCAACATGGAAAACACAAATCAATCCAAAAATCAACTACCCATAAACATCTAAGCCTTAAATCAAAAGACCCATCAAATACCCACACTAGGGTTGAGCCATAACCCTAGATAATGGGTCTATCTACTCATAATAATGGAAGAAAATAGAGAAATAGATGAAGAATAACCCATATGATTCAATTACAAACTGAGATAAAGAAGATTCAGTGTTAATCTAGCTACATATTACTCAAAATGGACATAAAAAGTCGTTCACGTACTCTGGTCTTTTACAAATCACAAAAAATACCCTAAAAATGTGAAAAGAAAGTATTTATACTAGACCGAATTTTCTGGACAAAAATACCCTTGACGAGGTAGTGCGGTCCGCATAAAATGCAACTCGGACCGTAATGAGGCTTCTTGGATTGATTAATCATTCTCTGAATCTGGCCACTACGGGCCGCACAAAATGCACTGCGGTCGCAGTGGCTTCAACTGCGATCCGCACAAAAAGGACCGCAGACTGCATTGGCCTTTATCTCCAAACTCCCAACTCTCTGAACCCCCATCTTTGCAGACCTCACAAAATGGGTTACGGCCGCAAAGAGGCCACTGCGACCGCACGAACTCCTCCACGGACCGCATTGCCTTAGGTTCCAAAAGTGCACCTCTCTAAATCTCCTCACTACGGACCACACTAAATGGCTTGCAGCCGCGGTGGGCCTATTGCAGCTGTGCTTTGACTTGTTCTTGGTACTTGTGCATGTTTCACTCCTTTTTGAGCTGGTTTTGACTAATTATCACCTTTTGACCAAACCCTGCAAACAAGTACAACATGTAAGCCTTTGGGACTATTTTGTATATATTTTTATTCAAAACTCAAGTAAAAAGGAGTGTAAAATGAACTAGAATCCCTAGTTATCATGGACTTGTTAGATAACATTCAGAACTGCTATACAAGCAACTCCTTACTTTTTGGGGTATAGCATAGAAATGGTCCTTCCACTGGAACAATAAATTCCATCATTGAGGATCGTAATCCAAGAAAGACTCACATCCTAAGAGAATGCTTAACTTCGTCTAGCAGAGGTAGAAGCATTGATGAGAAAAGATTGGAAGCGCAATAAAAATTGGAGTGCTATCAAGCTCGACTAGCTAGAGCCTTAAACAAGAAAGTGCGGTCATGTTCATTCCAAGTGGGAGACTTGGTCCTAGCTGTTTAAAGACTTATAATCCTCAATAAACGCATATGCGACAAGTTTACTTCAAAATGGTTTTGGCCATAGCACGAAAACCTCGATGCCATAGCACGACATTTTTGCTTCTGCAGATACGGTGCCAGTGACATAAAGTTCAGAGCCCTTTCCAATTTGGATGGTGAACACAAGTCCTCAATAGTACAAGATGAACAACTTTACATAATAAAATCGAGCATCTTCCACTAGAGCAAGCGAGCACAGCTTGTGAAGGTATATAAAGACATTGCCATCACGTCCTCGTAAACCTACAAAAAAAGGGAGAGTGATGTAGGAGCCTATGATGCTAAGTGGATTAAGCTTTTTTGTATTCTAGTTGATCTCTATTGAGTTTAAGGGCTGCTCAAGTGTCGTACATCCCTATTGCGGTATTGTCTCTGAAGGAATGGCAGAAAAACAAGTAAAGAACACTCCTCCTGATATGGAAAATAATTAAGTCTCATAAATTTTGGTAGCATGATCAGGAACTCAAAATGAGCGAGAAATACTGGCCTCATTTATTTATTTTAAGATTAAGACGTCTGAATCTGAATACACATCTGAATATCAAAATGTGTATTAATAGTAAGACATCTGAATCTGAAATACCCATCTGAATATTAAGACGTGTATTAAGATTTAAATATTAAATGATTAAGACTGTTTGATTTTTAACATCTGAATGTATAAAATACATCTTTATTTTAAAAATCAATAAACATAAAATTCAAATGAAATACTTTTTAATCTAATATTCTATCAATAACATATATAGTTTTAAAAATATGATAGTTACCGGTGGTGATGGCTAACAGTAGTGCTTGTAAATACCGATTAGAGCCGGTGGTTGGTGTTAGTTTTGGTTGATGGTGGTAGTTCATAGTAGTAGCTAGTGATGATTGGTAGTGGTGGAGATTTATAAGTACGAATGGTGGTGATAGTTAATAATGGTGTGTGATGGTGTTAGTTGTGTTTGAGGAAGGTGGTGGTAGATGGTGGTAGTTTATAATGATGGGCAGTATCGACTATGGTTGTTGATGGTGATGGGGTGGTTAGTTGTGATAGTTGAGGTAGATGCGTGTTGGTCGTGGTTGAGAATGATGGTGGTGGGAATGGTGGGGATGATGGGTGGTGGGTGGTGGTAGTTGATAATGGTGGCGGCTATGATTGAGGATGATGGTGGTGGTGGTATGCCACGCCCCGACCTCTGGGAACGCAACCAACGCTCAACCGAGATAACCCGGCCGAACGAGCCTGCTAGATTTCCTTCTACCCAACTCACCCTTAAATAAAGAATGGATACATTTTATTAATTATACAATGAGATACTTATGTGAACCACTCCAGTTTAGTATCATTAGTTGCATCATTTATAAGTCTCCAAAACAATACATTTTACAACCATAGTTTAACAGTGGAAGCATGTGATACAATTACGACATCTTTAGTTTAACTTTCCTAACACCAATACAACCCACACTATATCTACGGAGCCTCTAATAGATACAAAAGAATATAATGATAGTGCCGACAACAAGGCTCTGGTTATACCTCAAAACATAATAATACATACGGAACAAAAGATGCATGACCCTAGAATGAAGTGGGGCTCACCAAGTCAGCTAGGAAGAATAAGAACCTCTATCATTGGTTAGTGCCTTCCGCTGTGGAACCACCTGCATCCATTAAAGATGCAACACTCCCGGCAAAAAGGACGTTAGTACATGTCGAATAGCACTATGAAAATCAAACACCTATTCAAGGACTTGGAAATATAACATTAATATGATGAATCATGGTAACTATAGAATGGCATAGATAGCCATTAAAGCCAAAGCAAATTTATCAAGAATTTTCAATAACATTTATAAATTATAAGTCGAGATCCTTTGTAACCATCTTTACACAAAGCGGCCCTGCCACCTCACCCTAATGTATGCGGGTAGAGGTACAATCACAATACCACAAACTCAACACAAATGGACCTTCCGCCTCACTCCAATGTATACAGGTGGAGGTGTAATCCCAATACCACAACTCTACACAAAGCGGCCTTGCTGCCTTACCCCAATGTATGCGGGTGGAGATGTAACCGCAATACCACCACTCTACACAAAACAGCCCTACCGCCTCACCCCTATATATGTGGGTGGAGGTGTAATCCTAATCATAATCTCTACACAATTTGGCGTAATAGCTTTCATTTGAAACATGACTTGAAGTCATAACATTTAGATATGCAATCCATACTTTGAAAACATTCTCAAATAGTAACACAACATAACAAGAACACTTGGAACGCGTATTGAACATATATCTTTTGTCACAAAGCTTATTCGGAATAATCGATATATGAGGAACAACTCGGGACTTACAAAGGTATTGTGGGGTTCAATTCTAAGAGAAGAGTTTAGCTAACATACCTCGCTTTGAGCTTCCTTAAATTACTGCAATATTCCGAAAACTCTAGCAACCTCAAATTGAACTATAATTAGGAATATATTCGTGGGTTCACCCCATTTAAGCATTTTATAAAACACTAGTTTTGCATCATGATTTTAAGGATCTTTGTGGTGGATTCCTTCATCCCACAACCCAATTTTTACCCATTTGAGCTCAACAACCTTCCCATAAACCTTGTTGGTACATGCATGTATAATAATACTCTCCCATACAAGAATCCTTATTACCCAAAATCCAAAATTGAAGAATTGGGGGAAGAAATTCTTGCCTTTTAGAAGCCCTAACAAGTTCTTCTTCATGAAATTTCAAGGCTTGACTCAAGTTGAGTAGTGAAATCCTTGAACCTCCCCTTTCTCTCTCTAGAATAGCTCTCCCCTCTCTCTAAAATATCAGATAATCCCTAAAAAATGACCCCTACGATTAAATAAAACAAAATAGAGTCGGGTTATTAAATTAGAAAAATAGTGTCCCGATGCAGATCCGCATGATGCTTCTGCAGTCCATAGAATAAGTCGCATAACTGCCCTCCGGAACTAGGCATTTTTGAGTGGGTATGCGACCGGTATGCAGTCTGCATATCGATTCTGCGGTCGCATAATGGGCCGCAAAACCTCCACAAAATTTGGCAAATTTCCCTTTCATTCTGCGGCCTGCAGACTGGTTCTGCGTCGCATAGTTGACATATTTGGTAATATAATTGGTAATAGACAAATATAATTTTTAGAATGGAGGAGGAGACATATTTGTTTATAATCGCATAGACAAATATATTAGCATGACGGGTAATATGCAAACTATGAACATATTTGGTAATATAATTTTCTATATGGTATAGGAACGAAAATTTCCCCTTAAAATTTGTCTCTAAAGATAAGTACTGGACATTAGTAATTGAGAAGCCCACATACATTAAATCTTGGGCTTAGAGGCAGCAAAAAATATCAAGAGATTTTTTTGGTTTCTATACAATATTTAAAATTCATTTATTAAAATTATCCTAGATTTAAATATTACCCGATCAAAATGTATTTTTCTTATAATTTATATACAACCCATTATTAGTGCCTTAAATTAA
Organism: Nicotiana tabacum; assembly: GCF_000715075.1. Taxonomy (NCBI): domain Eukaryota; kingdom Viridiplantae; phylum Streptophyta; class Magnoliopsida; order Solanales; family Solanaceae; genus Nicotiana; species Nicotiana tabacum. Next base: position 53,171,501 of record NC_134089.1, on the reverse strand, counting down.
GGGATTTAGTTATACCCCTTTTCTTTTTTCTCTCCTATCCTTTTTTCAAAAAAGATCCAGTCATGTAATATTGCCTCAAGTAATATTCAATGAACTTTCAAATTTATGCCATTTTAGTGGCTAAAATTCATTTTAATTCATATGCTTATCAAAAAACATTTGGAAAAAATTACTAACCACGATCATTAATATTAATCATGTTTCTTAATTTTAAAATGCAAAATAAACCAAAATATGGGCACTAGATGAATGTTCCAAAAAATTGTTGTTAAGAAATTTGATAATATTTCGTACCACGCACATAGAAAAGATGGATACTTATTTGTAATTGTCACGATCCAAAACCCACATGTTGTGATGGCACCTAACTCAACCCGCTAGGTAAGCCGACTAACAGAAAAACACAACCCAACTGAGGTTATAAGAGAAAAGAGAATAGATAACTGAGCATTTACGAATTTACCAAGACCTAGTAGTACGAATCACGAGCTTCTAAGATTTAGAATTTCAAAACCGATACAAATAAATACACGTTCTGTTTGAAGGTTACATAAACAGATTAGCAATAATCTAAACTACCACGGATAAGTGGCAGCTATAACCAAATGCACGAAATCTTCCGAATCAACACCCGATGTTACCCGCAGCCCCGCTTTAAAATCTGCACGAAACGTGCAAAAGTGCAGTATCAGTACAACCGACCCTATGTACTGTAAGTATTTTGTCTAACCTCGTCGAAGTAGTGACGAGGCTTTTAGTTAAAAAATGCTTATTGTTATAACCTGTACATTAGATTAATAGTAAAACCAGTTCAAAGCATAACAGATAAAAGTACGATATATAACTCTGCGAGACAGTCAACAATTACTAAAAGGAATCACAGTAGAAGATTTATAGTCTTTCCTGGTATGAGAAGTATATCCAAGATATCAAGTCAAACCGTACGGTAATACCTTTCGTGCTTCTATCTCTGCCTCATCATATATAAAAATGATTTTTGTGACAAATCAATTAGCACAACAACACCCTTCGTGCGTTCAACTTATCCTCATAAATGTACGAGTAACAGAACCAACCAGATGACAGAAATATCGATAACAGGAATAACAAAGTAGGAAATACGCAAGTAATAACAACGGACAAGGATACATATGTGGGCATAGTAAAACACTAAGTGGAAAGCACGTGAATAATAACAACAAATGGAAACAAGGAATATCAACTTCAATTAACTAGCATATTGGAGGTTAAGTACAGATATAACAAATAAGAAGGAAACATATAATCTTTACAAGTTGACAAATAAGAGCATGAATAGCTAGCATGGTGGAAGGCTTATACTAAAGTGCAACAAAATAGATACGACATGAGCATAATTATAAAAGCAGGAAATAGACATGGTATTTACAAGTTAGGCGAGTAAAAGGTATGAGCAACACAACAACAATTGAGATAGAGATCAATGACAGGACAATAGCAATAGTCATATTAGATCTATAATTATAACAATAACAGTTCAAGGTAAAGACATGAACGTATACACGGAAGACTAATATCAAACATAATGCATGTCCCTCATCTTCACCTACACAGAAACATCTATTGTTCCATGACCTCACAATAACAATAAATGAAATGGCACGACATCACCTTTCGTGCTTTTACTCTCAAATGATATAGCACGGCATCACCCTTCGTGCTTTTACTCTCAATAATATGGTACGACATCACCCTTCGTGCTTTAACTCTCAAATAATATGGCATGACATCACCCTTCGTGCTTTACACTCTTCCTCACATGATAATGTATAAACAAAGTCACGGCATCACCCTTCGTGATTTACACTCTTCCTTACCAAGCATATAAATATTAATAAAATGACAAGGCAAGAAGTATAAATAACATCGAAGAGAGTGTTTTAACGAATATTCCAAAAAAAATCCAAATCACAACTTTCCAAGTCAACAATGATTCAACAACCTTTAATAACCATATTATTCAAATACTTCCACAAATCTCACAAATGATCCATTACACAAGTATAGAGTCTAGTATTTCTAGAATATCGGCCGTAGTAATGTAATAATGATTTCGCATAGAGCTGACCGAATTAGACACATCAATGTATTCTCAGAATTTCCGTCAAGTTCGATCAAGTTATAATAAGCTATGTCTTGATTTCTATCATCTAATATTATGTTCTTAGCATTTAAGAGTCAAGTAAGACATGAAGCAGGAAGGTCACGAAGTTCTACAAACACAAATATAACATAATCTACCCTCGAGCATGATTAACCCAGGCACATACATATCGCTCGTCACCTTATATATGTATCACTCCCGCATGTAGCAAACAATGTCAAATAGGAGGAAAAATTTCCTCAATAAAGTTAGGCAAGACACTTACCTCGAACAAGCCAATTAAAATACCGAGCAAGCCAAGCGATACTCCAAAAATGCCATCACGCACGTAGTGACCTCCGAACGGCCCAAAACTAGCCAAAAGCAACTCAAATACATCAATTAAATCCCAAGGAAATAATTTCAAATGATAAAGACCGAATCCTATATCAAATCCCAAATTCAGCCAAAAATCACACCCGGGCCACACCTCGGAACCTGACAAAACTTATAAAATCTGACAATACATTCAATTATGAGTCCAACCATACTACGTTTTCTCAATTCCGACTCCAAATCGATGTTCAAAACTCAAAAATCATATTATGAAACTTTAGGCCAAAATCCCCAATTTTCTCTTTAATATTCATAAACCAAAAGCTAAAATCGAAGATAGATTCATGGCGTATAATAAAAATCAAGCTCCCCAACTCAAAATATGTTAAATGAATAAAAACCTCATTTTAACACTATTTTGCCTCGTTTCTTGTGCCAAATAATCACAGAACTCACTTTTGATACCTCCAATGGATTCCTTGTAAAATTCTAGTCAAGTTAGGCTCTTGAATTACTCCATTTGACCTAATATTGAAGGAGATAGGTTGTTTTCAATATTTGGAAATAGAGCAGATTTTTAAATATGAAGTTAGTGGTAATTTCGTAATTAATCTGAAAAATCTGGCAACCCAATTCTTAGTAAAATGACCATCAACTCCTCATACGATGTCCAAATTCGGCGATTCTTTTTTATATGGCTTCATAATTACGATACGGATCTAATGCTTCAATAAAAACAGAAATTGAAGCTCATTTGCTTAATGTAGTATCATTTATGCTTGAAGAAATAACGCCGAAACATAAAAAACGAGCGCAACACAACCCAAACCTATCCGAAACTCACCCGAGCCCCTCGGAACCACGTCCAAACATACCAACAAGTCTAATAACATAACACGGATTTACTCGAGGCCTCAAAACATACACAACAACATCGAAACGACGAATCACACCTCAATCCAAAAATCAATGAACTTGAAACTTCAAACTTCCACAACCGATGCTGAAACCCATCAAATCACGTCCGATTGACATTAGATTTTGCACACAAGTCACATTTGATATTACGAGCTTGCTCCAACTTCCGAAATTGAAATCGACCCCGATATCAAAGAGTCCAGTCTCGGTCAAACTTTCCAAAAAAATCAACTTTTGCCATTTCGAGCCAAATTCAACTATGGACCTCCAAATCACAATCTGGACACACTCCTACGTCCAAAATCACCAACGGAGCTAACGAAACTATAAAAATTTCAATCTGAGGTCAAATACTAAAAAGTCAAACTCGGTTAACTCTTTCAAATTTAAAGCTCCCTGGTTGAGAATCACTCTTCCAAATCAGTCCCGAATAACCTTAAAACCAAAACCGACGATTGACATAAGTCAAAATACATCATACAGATCTACTTACACCCGTAAACTACAGAGCGAAGTGCAAATGCTCAAAATGACCAGTCGGGTCGTTACATCCTCCACCACTTAAACATACGTTCATCCTTAAACATGCCGGGAGTCGTTCCAAAGTTATCAAATCACGGTGTAACCTTACTAATCATAACCCCGGGGGTGATTCCATGTCACCCTGCTCCATATAAGCCCGCCAACACAACATAACTAGAGATCCTTACTTTAACCTTGGTCTTTAAACTTTAGAACCCAATCTTTATCATCCAGAATTCATTACGAGACCTGAATCCCTCATCTGCACATTGTATAATCCTGAACAAGTTGTATCAAGTCATAATCATAACCCAAGATGTAATCACATGATATACCCCATCACTTCGGCACTCACGGTAGGAACTGATGACCACCATTACTGCCCAAAAATAAATCTGGTGCCGGTAGCAAACCTCCTATCGGTTAGAACCTCGTTCAAAACCTTCATACCCTATCGATGATGTAAGAAACATGCATAACCGCTTAACCATTCATCTAATCATTAAGCCAAGAAACTCACTCGCCTGACCAGGGCCATTGTCTAAATCCTCATCAACATATAGTGTTATTCTTCCAAACCTTCCTCATCCCAATACAATAGCGCAAATCTCAGGTTTTGAAACCTCATCTCAGCCAATACAAACAGCCCCACCGACGAGTGCCAATAATAATCATAAGGAGCCCCATGCAACCCGGTTCGGTCCACCAATAATTAATAATTCAGACATGACAGATAACAGTAAGAAAACTAAATCAGAAGGCTACTAAGCAAGTTAAGCAGGCAGGAAAATTTTAGCATTTTACTATGAAGTATTTTCAACAAGGTGAAAGCAAAATACACGAAATAGGAATAAAGAGTCGAGTTTCATCATTATACCATTGCAGCGTGCAACCCGATCCCATCACATCAATCTACATAGGGTACCCATCGAGCCATAATACTCGGGCTCACTGATCATATGTGCGTCAATATCACGCACAACCGCGTGCACAGAAAATATAACTATGGAAAAAATTATTAGGAACAAACAATACTGAGAAAGACAAGCACAACTATGGTGCAATAAGCAATTCAACATCACAAATGCTATCTCTCCCATAATGCCATGAAGTCTAAACTGAATCACAATATTCGTATGAAGAATCATGTAACCCTTACAACCTGCCATAGTATAAGAGAGAAACATATAACATAAACCAAGGTGCGAATGACATCCATTCCACCCGATGATATATATATGGTAACAACTGCGCAAGAACAAATAGGTCTGATCCGATACAGAAAACACATTCTCATTAGGCTCAAAATAATCCCCAAACCAAATTCCAATCTTCCTCAAACATGTAATAAACCTTCCAAAATCTATAACAACCATTCCATAACACCTGCCATCAATCATCCAATCTTTTACATTTCTTCTCAACTCGCAATCAAGGAATAGTCTACTAACAAGAACATTTAGTCTCTCAGCCTCATGAATACCAGAATTTTCATACCCAATCTCAACACCGCTACTCAAATAGCTGACACGTAATTCATACTCTATTATCTCACGGAGAAACACTCGAAACACAATGTACCTGCCAACAGGAGAACTCTACTTCGATGGGAACACATAGTGCTAGCTAAACCTTAAACACCCAAAATCGTTCGTGACATCAAGAACTCATATATTTCCCTCAGAAACTATCTGCAACCATACACACGCAACTTTACAACCCCACATGGTACACCGCCTATAACATGCTAACTCGCAGCACTTATGAAAATCTCATAGTCAACTCTGAACCTTATGCAAATTGAACACTTCATCAACCGAGAATCTTTCATTTATCTCAATCCAGGAGAACACCACCACACGCAATATAGCTTCTATACCTGTAGAAAATATCAACTCCGACCATGGTCATAAACATGATAAATTCTTCAGAACTCAGTAACATAATCAAGCAATCAGAACCAGTTGCCTCCAACTCAATTGAGTCACGTAGACCGCCAACCCGAAAATGACTCAATCTGATATGATCGCCCTAAGGGAACTTCCTGGGAACCCGAAGCCATTTCTTGCACCACCCCAACATTGACTTGTACACCTTTCTTGACAAGGAAATACCGCAGATCCGATTTACCATTCGCTACCGTTTTCAAGCCCACCCATGTTTTACCAGTATATGCCCATTCAAAGAAATAACCTAGAAATCTCTCGGTTCGGAAAATGATTCGACCCATAATCCTACAATCCGATCATCATTATCAGACTCCACCACTTAGCTAAAAGCCATAGAACACCTCATCGGCAACCTAAAGTACCATATCTTCGCAGCATGCCCCAATACTGCACGACTATTTAGCTGAATACTTCAAAACTCATGAAATGTCGGTCATAGAACACCCCAAAGACTCTGCCAAACACTCGCCAATCATTGCAACAGTCAAACAACTCCCCCAAATGCTCTAGAATGATAACATATGCACTCTACCGAATGGAAACCTCATACGAGACACACGATCCAAACTCATCATGCGGGAGATGACCCATTGGTGTTTACTCAAATCGACACCTTACCATGAACCCACCTCAATCACAATAGCCTGGCTACTTGCTAATTTTCCCAAATCTGTGCTTACCAAATAGACATATGCACCCGCCTCGTACCACAAATGAACGACTAGAAGATTTTAACACTATATCCGTTTCTAAGGCTAGACAACACATCGCGATGAAAATCAAGCATCCATAGCCCATCGTAATCCATCTGCAGCATCATCGATCGTCGGCACATAACAAATACTGAGTACACAACACCACATATGAGCAATTGGTAGGAGTCAAAGTCGTAGATTTCAAGCTGAAACAAGGCCGCGTGATAAGGAAAGAAGAAAGGGAAATTATTCGTAAATGCCTTGTAGCCTCTCGAAGATAGGTATGGACTTCATTATATCGATCTGCAGGACTCTACTAGATACTTGCTCATGACTCGTAGAACCTACAAACCTAGTGCTCTGATACCACCTTGTCACGACCCAAAAAACACAAGTCGTGATGGCAGCTAACTCAACTCGCCAGATAAGCCAACTAACAGAAAAGAACAATCCAACTGAGGTTATAAGAGTAAAGAGAATAGATAACTGAGCATTTACAAATTTACCAAGACCTGGTAGTATGAAACACGAGCTTCTAAGATTTCGAATTTCAAAACTGATACAAATAAATACACGTTCTGTTTGAACGTTACATAAAAAGATTAACAATAATCTAAACTAACAAGTACAAGTGGCAGCTATAACCAAACACACAAAGATCTTCTGAATCAACACCCGATGTTACCAGCTGCTCCGCTCCAAAATCTGCACGGAACGTGCAGAAGTGTAGTATCAGTACAACCGACCCTATCAAGTATTTTGTCTAAACTCGTCGAAGTAGTGACGAGGCTTTTAGTTAAAAGATGCTTATTATTATAAAATGTACATTAGATTAACAGTAAAAACAGTTCAAAGCATAACAGATAAAAGTACGATATATAACTCTGCGAGACAGTCAACAATTACTAATAGAAATCACAGTAGAAGATTTATAGTCTTTCCTGGTATGAGAAGTATATCCAAGATATCAAGTCAAACGGCACGGTAACACCCTTCGTGCTTCTATCTCTGCCTCACCATATATAAAAATGATTTTTGTGACAAATCAATTAGCATAACAACACCCTTCGTGCGTTCAACTCATCCTCCCAAATGTATGAGTAACAGAACCAACCAGATGACAGAAATATCGATAACAAGAATTACAAAGTAGGAAATACAAGTAACAACAACGGACAAGGATACACATGTGGGCACAGTAAAAGACTAAGCGAAAGGGACGTGAATAATAAAAACAATTGGAAACAAGGAATATCAACTTCAATTAACTAGCATATTGGAGGCCTAAGTACAGATATAACAAATAAGAAGGAAACACATAATCTTTACAAGTTGACAAATAAAAGCATGAATGACTAGCATGGTGGAAGGCTTATACTAAAGTGCAACAGAATAGATACGACATGAGCATAATTATAAAAGCAGAAAATAGACATGGTATTTACAAGTTAAGCGAGTAGAAGGTATGAGCAACACAACAACAACTGAGATAGAGATTAATGACAGGACAATAGCAATAGGTCACATCAGATCTATAATTATAACAATAACAGTTCAAGGTAAAGACATGAACGTATACACGGAAGACTAATATCAAACATAATGCATGTCCCTCATCCTCGCCTACACGGAAACACCCATCGTACCATGACCTCACGATAACATACAAGCATAACAATATAAATGAAATGGTACGGCATCACCTTTCTTGCTTTTACTCTCAAATGATATGGCACGACATCACCCTTCTTTCTTTTACTCTCAATAATGTGGCACGGCATCACCCTTCGTGCTTTACATTCTTCCTCACATGATAATGTATATAAAATAGCATGGTATCACCCTTCGTGTTGTACACTCTTCCTCACATGATAATATATATAAAATGGCACGGTATCACCCTTCGTGCTTTACACTCTTCCTTACCAAGCATATGAATATTAATAAAATGACAAGGTAGGAAGTATAAATAACATCGAGGAGAGTGTTTTAACGGATATTCCAAACAAATTCCAAATCACAACTTTCCATGTCAATAATGATTCAACAACCTTTAAGAACCATATTATTCAAATACTTTCACAAATCTCACAAATGACCCATAACACAAGTATAGAGTCTTGTATTTCAAGAATATTGGCCATAGTAATGTAATAATGATTTCGTATAGAGCTGACCGAATTAGACACATCAATGTATTCTCAGAATTTCCGTCAAGTTCGATCAAGTTATAATAAGCTATGTCTTGATTTCTATCATCTAATATTTTGTCATTAGTATTTAAGATACAAGTAAGGCATGAAGCAGGAAGGTCACGAAGTTCTACAAACACAAATGTAACATAATCTACCCCCGAGCATATTAAATCCGACACATACATATACGTTCGTCACCTCATTTATGTATCATCCCCGCATGTAGCAAACAATGTCAAATAGGATGAAATATTTCCTCAATAAAGTTAGGCAAGACACTTGCTTCGAACAAGCCAATAACAATACCGAGCAAGCCAAGTGATACTCCAAAAATGCCATCACACGCGTAGTGACATCCAAACGGTTCAAAACTAGTCAAAAGCAACTCAAATACATCAAATAAAGCCCAAGGAAATAATTCCAAATGATAAAGATCGAATCCTAAATCAAATCCCAAATTCGGCCATAAATCACACCCGGGCCCAAACCTCAGAACCCGACAAAACTCATAAAATCCGACAACCCATTCAATTACGAGTCCAACCATACTAGTTTCACTCAATTTCGACTCCAAATCAATGTTCAAAACTCAAAAATTCATATTATGAAACTTTAGGCCAAAATCCCCAATTTCCTCTTTAATATTCATCAACCAAAAGCTAAAATCGAAGATAGATTCATGGAGTATAACCAAAACCGAGTAGAGAACACTTATCCCAATTCATATGGTGAAAATCGCCTAAACAATTTCCCAATTTCGAGCTCCCCAACTCAAAATATGTTAAATGAACAAAATCCTCGTTTTAACACTGTTCTGCTTCGTTTCTTGTGCCAAATGATCTCGAAACTCGCTTTTGATGCCTCCAATGGATTTCTTGAGAAATTTTAGTCAAGTTAGGCTCTTGAATAACTCCATTTGACCATATATTGAAGGACATAGGTTGGTTTCAATATTTGAAAATAGAGCAGATTTTTAAATACGAAGTTAGGGGCAATTTCGTAATTAATCTAAAAAATCTAGCAACTCAATTCTTAATAAAATGACTATAAACTCCTATACGATGTCCAAATTTAGCGATTCTTTTTTATATGGATCCGTAATTACAATACGGATCTAATGATTCAACAAAAACAAAAATTGGAGCTCATTTACTTAATATAGTATCATTTATGCTTGAAGAAACAACGTCGAAACATAAAAAACGAGTGCAACACAACCTAAACCTATCCGAAATTCACTCGAGCCCCTCGAAACCAGGTCCAAATATACCAACAAGTCCCATAACATAACACGGACTTACTCGAGGCCTCAAAACACACATAACAACATCGAAGCGACGAATCACACCTCAATCCAAAAATCAATGAACTTGAAACTTCAAAGTTCCACAACCGATGCCAAAACCCATCAAATCACGTCTGATTGACATCAAATTTTACACACAAGTCACATTTGACATTACAAGCTTGCTCCAACATCCGGAATTGAAATCCGACCCCGATATCAAAGAGTCCACTCTCGGTCAAACTTTCCAAAAAAATCCAACTTTCACCATTTCGAGCCAAATTCAACTAAGGACCTCCAAATCACAATCTGTATGCGCTCCTAAGTCCAAAATACCCAACGGATCTAACGGAACAATAAAAATTATAATCCGAGGTCAAATACTAAAAAGTCAAACTCGGTTAACTCTTTCAAATTTAACGCTCCCTAGTTGAGAATCATTCTTCCAAATCAGTCCCGAATAACTTAAAAACCAAATCGACGATTCACATAAAGTCAAAATACATCATACAGAGCTACTCACGCCCGTAAACTACCGAGCGAAGTGCAAATGCTCAAAACGACCAGTCGGATCGTTACAGTAATTTAGTGTATTATTTATAAAATTGGTTTCGAAAAACAGAAGAAATATCATTCCAATATATTATTATTATTATTTATAGAGATCACTAAATTTTACTTTATTTTGCAGTTTACGTAATAAACATGAATAGATTACGGCTAGCACTAGTATATTTATTTTCATCTACATTAACATATAAACTAAAAATAAATTTTATACAACTAGTTATATAGTATACAACTTATTTATAACTTTCATACATCATTTTTACCTAGTTAAATACAACTATAACATCATACAACTTAAATATAATTTTCATACAAGTTTTATATAATATGTCTTTTGTATGTGGTGTGTTCTTCTTCCTCTCTGGAATTCCAATCAAAAAACTCTCTCTTAATGCGATTTTGATACATATCAACAACTTTATGTAAAAAGATAGTATTTTTAACTTAAATATAAATTTTATACGACGATTCATACATTATACAACTATTTTTCAACTTTTATGCAACATTCAAATAAAAAAATAATAGAATACAACATAAATACAATTTACATACAACTTTAATATAATTTTGTATGTATATTGAATGTAGAGGTGGCAAAGTGGTTAAAAGAAAACAGTTATCCACCCATATTATCAATTAAAAATGGGTTAGATAATGAACATATTATCCATTTAGAAAATGGATAATCAAATAGATAACCGATAACTAATGTGTTTAATTTTTACTTTTGTAAAGGATCAAATTGGGAGTTCCTCAAGTTCTGGAGACTAAGAATTCTCCCAAAAGTGATTTTATTCAAGAGCCATGGATAATATGGATATCCATATTATCCGTCGGGTAACCTATTTTTTATCCATATTAAATATGGGTCAGGTCGGATAATTTATCTATTTTTTTATTTACCTATTTTTGATCTGCTCATATCCGATCCGACCTGCCCGTTTGCCACCCCTAATTGAATGTCATGTGTTCTTCTTCTTCTTCTTCTTCTTCTTCTTCTTCTTCTTCTTCTTCTTCTTCTTCTTCTTCTTCTTCTTCTTCTAAAATCCATCCAAAATCAACTTTAATCTTCACTAAACACCCTCAAAATTGAGATATAAACTCCAACATATTCTCAATTGTTTACAATAATACCAAATCCAAATAAATAATATTTTTTAAAATCTCAAATTCAAATTCATAGTTCCGAAACTTTTTAAAGGTTGCTAATGGTATAGAGTCAAACACCTTCAAACTTTATTGATGAAACTTTCAATTCGAATACCAATTATGAAACATAAAAGGAAATTGCTAAGTTAAAACTCTATAGTAAAACGAATAAATTCTATTGATGAATTCCTTGAAAAAAGAGAGAGGATAAACTAGTTAAGAAAAGATAGAAAAATAGAGAAAATCGAAGGAAAAAAACAGGGATGTGGAAAAAATAGAGAATGTGTGTGTGCGTGTGTGTCTGAGAGAGAGAGAGAGAGATCGAAGAGAGAGAGAGAGGGAAGGGAAAATAACTGATATTCCCAATTCAATTTTTAATATAAAGGGATACTCATTAATACTAATTTATATATAATTGATAAATTATATATCAACTTGTAATTAAGTTAAAACCCAACCAATGAGGGTAAATAAGTTTCTAATGTAATATTGTCACGACCCAAAATTCAACTAGTCGTGATAGCACCCAACCCAACCCATTAGGTAAGCCAATTAACAATAAACCAGTTCACATGATATTTTTTTAAGAAAAGAAATGATAACACAACTAAACTATTATACAAAGGATTTCCCAAGAATTGGTAGTACAAATCATGAGCGTCTAAGATTTAGATTTTTTTACAAAAACTGAATTGAAATAATTACAATATATGTTTGAAATGTAAATAAACAAAATTCGAATCTAATGCTACCAAGGACTAGTGATAGCCATAACTGAAACGTAGGTACATCTTCTGATCCATCTCCCACCGTACATAGCAACATCAGTATCCAACATCTACACGCATGGTGCAGAAGTGTAGTATAAGTACAACCGACCACACATACTCAATAAGTAACAAACCTAACCTTAGGTTGAAAGTAGTTACGAGCTGGGACAAGGGTCAAGGTTCAACTCCAACAACCAGCCACAGTTAATAACAATAGAATAAAAATGGTACAAGAAAATAACTTAGAGATAAGATGCTCAACTAGTTCACAGTTACGAAAAATAGGCATGTTTTTCAAGTATAAAAGTAAATCCCAAATATTTCGCCGAAACACCAAAAACATATGAATAAGTTTGAAAACTGTGATTTTTCCAAAAACCTTTTAATAATAAATAAGATGTTTAATTTTCAGATAGCATGAGAAAAATACATCTCTATGCCTACATGTCAATATACATGTGAAATCATGAATGTCACCAAAACCGGGTAGCAGAAGGAAATGCATCTCTATGCATGTATCTCAAGTACGCATGTCAAATGCAATACATCTCAATGATGAACTCATGTACTCACGCTCTCAAAGTATACAATCTCTCTGTCTCACCTTTCCACTCATCATGCTCAATCACTCGACACACTCAGTGACTCAGTACTATACAGGGCAGATCCAGCCCAAGGCAGATCTAGTCCAAACATAATAACTGCTAGCAACTATGCCCACTGTGGATGTGCAGACTCTGAGAGGGCCGATCCAGCCCAAGCACTATAATAAGCCAAATCCTGGCATGAATCAATAAAGCTTGATCCGCACGGACAAGTCATGTGTTGTACGGACAGCTCACGTGCCATAACATCAATATCTGGATCCGCACAAATAACTTACATGCTATAGTATCAATATCTGAATCTGCACGGACAACTCACGTGTTGTAGCATCAATATCCTCACAATCAGGCCCTCGGCCTCACTCAACCATCAATCTCTGCAGTCTTTCGGGCTCACCATGTCATGAAAAATCAGCCCAAAATGATTATGTGATGTATTAATAAATGATAACAGAGACTGAGTTATGATATGCAAAAAAATGCGTATGACTGAGTATGTAATTTCTATGTAAACAGATAACTCAACAACAAAAATGACCTCAGTGGGCCCCACAGGATAAGCATATAGCCTAGAAATGATTACTAGCATAAATTATAGCTCGAGTGCTCTAACATATAGAGTTTAGTAAAAATGCTCAGATAAGATAGCTACATAGTTATATGGAATCGATTAAATCACAATTCACACGGTGCACGCCTACACGCTCATCACCTAGCATGTGCGTCACCTCAACATCAATCACATAACATGTAATTCAAGGTTTCATACCCCCAACACCAAGTTTAAAACTGTTACTTACCTTGAATAAGCCAAATCCAATACCAAGCAAGCCATACGATGCTCCAAAAATGTCATCCCGAGTGTACGGACCTCCGAATGGCTCGAAACTAGCCAAAAGCAACTCAAATAATTCCAAAGTAAACAACCTAATCGATAAAGGTCGAATCTTTAATCATAATCCAAAAATCAACCTAAAAGTCAACCTTGGGCCCGTACCTCAGAACCCTACAAAACTCACAAAATCCAACAACTCATTCAATTACGAGTATAACCAGTTTCATTCAAATCCACTCCAAATGGGTGTTCAAAAATAAAGAATTCGCTCTATCAAAACTTTAGTCAAAAACTCCCAAATTTCTCTTTTGAAATCATAAACCACATGCCAAATATATTGATACATCACATAATCATTTTGGGCTGATTTTTCATGACATGGTGAGCCCGAAAGACTGGAGAGATTTATGGTTGAGTGAGGCCGAGGGCCTGATTATAAGGATATAATTGATAACAGAGACTGAGTAGAGAAAACTTACCCCAATCCACGGGTGTTGAACATCACCTCAAAAATTGCTTAATTCCGAAGTCTATAGCTCAATATGTGATAAAATGGCCAATCCTCGATATGTATAGATTCTACCTAGCATTTCTGTATATGCGGTCAAATTATCGCATATGCGACCTCCACTTTTGTGGAAATTCTCGCGTCTGCGAAGCCCTCTGAAGACTAGCCCTTCCGCACTTGTGGAGTTCTCCCGCTCCTGCGCACACATAGGTGCGACAAACAATTCACGCTTCTGCGCCACACGCCATTTTTGCTGCTATAATTACGCTTCTACGGACGAGCAAATGCACCGATCATTCCACTTCTACAATCTTCCTCACCCAGCTCTCACCTCGCGTCTGCGACTCCTTTGTCGCTTCTGCGACAATTGCACCTGCACAAATCACACCAGATCCTGCCACCAACAACTTTAGCCAAAAATGGTCTGAACCTCGTCCGAAACTCTTCTGAGCCACTCAGGATCCTACCCGAATATACCAACTAGTCCTATAACATAATGTAGACCTACTCGAGGCCTCAAATCATGCATAACAACATCAAAACGACGAATCACACCTCAATTCGAACTTAAATAAACTTTGAACTTCAAAAACTCGCGTCGTAACATATCAAATCAACTCGGAATAAACCCAAATTTTGCACAAAAGTTTCAAATAACATAACGAAGTTATTCCAATTCCCAGAACCAAAATCCGAATCTGATATCCTTAAAGTCAACTCTCGGTCAAACTTATGAACTTTCTAATCCTTCAAATTTCCAACGTTCACCAACTAGTGTCGAATCCTTCTAGAAATACCCAAATTCAAATTCGGACATAAGCCCGAGTCCAAAATCACCATCCGGATCTAACGGAACCATCAAAACTCAAATCCGAGGTCAAATACTAAAAAGTTAAACTTGATCAACTCTTCCAACTTAAAGCTTCAATGATGAAATTCATTCTTCCAAATCACTTCCAAATAACTGAAAACCAAAACCGATGATTCACACAGGCTATAATACATCATACGGAGCTACTTCTGCCCTCAAACTACCGAGCGAAGTGCAAATGCTCAAAATTCTTATATAAAGAATTTTCCAAGGACTAATAGTAAAAATCATGAGCGTCTAAGATATATATTTCTTTACAAAAACTAAATTGAAATAATTACAACATCTGTTTGAAATGTAAATAAATAGAATTTGAATATAATGTTATCAAGGACTAGTGATAGACATAACTGGAACGCAGGTACATCTTCCGATCCATCTCCCGTCATACGTCGCAACATCTGCACGCAATATGCAAAAGTGTAGTATGAGTAACCGACCCTATTTACTCAATAACCTAAGGTTGAAAGAACTGACGAGCCGGGACAAGGGTCAGGGTCTAACTCCAATAACCAGCCATAGAACAATATAATAAAAGTGGTACAAGAAAATAACTCAGAGATAAGATGCTGAACTCGTTTACAGTTACGAAAAATAGGCATGCTTTTCAGGTATACTAGTAAATCCCAAATCTTTTGCCGAAACACCAAAAACATAGGAGTAAGTTTGAAAACTGTGATTTTCCAAAAAACTTTCAATAATAAATAAGATGTTTCATTTTCAGATAGCATGAGAAAAATACATCTCTATGCCTATATGTCAATATACAGGTAAAATCATGAATGCCACCAAAATCGCATAGTATAAGGAAGTGCATCTCTATGCATGTATCTCAAGTACACATGCCAAATTCAATGCATCCCAGTGATGAACTTATGTACTCACACTCTCAAAGTACTCAATCTCACTGTCTCACACTTTCCATTCATCACGCTCAATCACTAAACACACTCAATATTGTACAGGGAAGATCCAGCCTAGGACAAATCCGGCCCAAACATAATAACTTCTAGCAACTATGACCATTGTGGATGTGCAGACTCCGGAGGGGCCGATCCAGCCCAAGCACTATAATAAGCCAAATCCTGGCATGAATCAATAAAGTCTGATCTACACGAACAACTCACGTGCTACACGGACAACGTGCCATAGCATCAATATCTGGATCCGCACAGACAACTCACATGTTGTACGGACAACTCACGTACTATAATATCAATATCTGGATCCGCACGGACAACTCGCGTACTGTGTCACGACCCCAAACTACCCTGATCGTGATGGCGCCTATCACAGTACTAGGCAAGCCGAATCAACACAGATAACATAATGATCTTTTGTAAATTCATTTTCAAATCAGTTATGAACACAAGTCTTTGATTTAATATAACAAAATACGCGAAAAAAGAACAAAATATGCAAATACATCCACATTGCCCGATCCTGGTGTAACTAGTCATGAGCCACTAAGATACTGTCCAGTACTGTCTACTCAATACAAGAAAAAAAGACTGACATAAATAACACTAAGGATAAGAAGGAGAAAGGTAGGGTTGTGTACGTCATGCAACTACCTTTCTATCTCCGGAAATACTCAGAAGCTACTGAAAGTTCTCACTCTGATGCTCTGGCACCTGGATCTGCACATAAGGTGCACGGAGTAACGTGAGTACGCCAAATCAGTAAGTAACCAAAGTAAATAAAGTCTAAATGTAGTGACAAGCATTTAAATCATATACATAATCTAACATAGAATCTCAATAGAAATATCAAAGTCAAATCCGTAGTTCAATTTCCAAACAGCTCGTAAAAACTTCGGTTTCAATGAAAGTTATTTAAAATATTTGTTCAACCCATTTTCAATAAAGTCTCGGTATAAAAGAAGAGTGAAAACAGTAATTTCATAAACAAGCTATCACACCTCCTTTTTACACACTCGAAAGGGTATATAAGGGAGTTTTTTTCCAATTTAAGTGACAATCGAAATGAGATTATTTATTTATTAAATTCAGAGTCGTCACTTGGGATAATTTTATGGTGTCCCAAGTCACCGGTTCAAATCCCGAATCGAGGAAAAGATTGACTCTGTTTTACAATCCGCGAACACAGAAATCCGGGTAAGAAATTCTGTTAACTCGGGAGAAGGTGTTAGGCATTCCCGAGTACCGTGGTTTTAGCACGGTCGCTCAACTATTATTATTGGCCTAATTATCTGATTAATTACACATTTAAAATCTATGTGCATTTTTTAACTTTATAACCGCTTTTGTTTATTTAAGGGATTATTTCAAGGTTATTTAAAACACATCGTAAGCCACGCTACATGAAATGCACCCGTGATTCACGACATGTTCTATTTAACCTTGTTGAAAATTAGAACCGGGTCACATAAAATGTACACCCAGATTGAGATTAATGTATCGTGACCATGCCATGGGAACCGTACCCATAACCACAATAATTTATTATTAATACCGTAGCCTAGGTCTCTTATTAATAATTAACTATATTTCTACCTATGTAATTAAATAAGTAGGTCCAAATTTGGATTCAAGCCAAATTCTTGTCGAGTCTTAACAGCTTCAAACCAATCCAAATATAATCAACCATCTCTCAAAATACAATTAACTACATAAACTTACTGACATATTTTATGGAAAAAAAAAACAAAAGCTAATACATCAATTCAGCAATTGTATCAAGCATATAGCTTAATTCCATGCAGCAAAAAATGAGCGTGGATTCATCCAAAGGATTTCAAAGCAGAAGTACGTATTTTCTGGAACGCAGATAAGTGAACTAAGACGACGAACAAGGATAAAATAACACTGAAGATCAACAATTGCAAGTATCATTCACTATGCTAGCAAAATCAAATTGAGATAATATAAGTGCAAAGAGTGGACCTTACAACTGAGAACTTCCTTTTATATTGAAGAACCTTCGGCGAAGCAAAAAATGCAAGGAAATCGGCAACTACAATTCGACCCAAGCAAAGGCAAAACAAGGACCTTCCACGGAACAGAACCAAACGCCCAAGACCTCAATGACGAACTCGAAACAAGACCCGGACGAAATCTACACAGACAATCATTTTCGAGTGCAAAAAGGGGTCATTTCGACGGAGGTTTTCGCTGGTTTCGGACGGTATATCGTCGGATTTTTTGGTGTTGTTTTGGGGAGCTACTGTGGCTGATTTTCGAAGCTGGATTTTAGGTGTTTCATGGTGTTTTAAAGGGTAAAGAAGGAGCTAAATTTTTAGGTGGGATTTGGAGCTAATTTTTGTGGAGGTTTTAGGCTGTTTTTGCAGTGGCTTCAAGCTACATTTTCTTTGGGAAGGCAAGGTGGTTTAGGGGTAAATTTTGGAGTATTTAATGGAGCTTGTGTAGTGTTTTCAGTGAGCTCCCATGGCTGCCTTTTTGAGAAAGAAAGACTCTCTTTTAACTATTTTTTTGCTTCTTTTCTTTTTCGATTCCTATTTTTCCTTTTTTTCGTCTTTTTTTTTCGTCTCACCCTGTGTGTGGTGTATTTATAGTATATAAGAAGAAAGCCTTCTTGTGTAAGAAGAAAAGAATCCGAAAATGATTTTTTGTGGACCCCTCACTCACATTCTCTCTCCTGTCCGTTTTGGGGTGCTGAGATATACATGGAAAATGAATAGGAATCAATTGTGTGTGGAGTGGGGACCACCTATACATTTGGTTATGGAAAAAGACAAAATTTTGAAAAATCAGATGCAATGCAAATCCTCCTCTTTTATATACATCACGTGAGCATGAGGATTTGTTATTTTCGTTCCTTCTTTCTCTTTTTCTTTATTATTTCCTTTTTTTCATTTTTTTCTAAAATTTGATAATAAATTAAAAATAAAAATTTCACAAACTACTAATTTATCTAGGATAATAGAAAATATTAAGAGGAGACATAAAGTTACTAAGTTAATGAAATTTAAATACTACTCCATGTACACTATAAACCTATAACTTTAAAACTAAAATATATTTTTTGAAATTTTGTTCTTATCTTTTTTCTTTTTTTTTTCTTTTTTTTTGAAAATAGATAAAAAAAACAATACTATTTTTGTATTTTTCCAATTTTATGAAAGGTAAGATAAACTAAAAGTAATTAGATAAAATATCAATGAGCAAGAATAAAAGAAAAATATTTTTGTAATTTTTATTTTTTGTGATGAAATAGAGTAAAAGAGTCAAAATTATTTGAAATAGCTATATTAGGCCTAAATTAAATATTTACATGCTAAAATATAAAAAATCTTGGTGAGGGTAAAAAATCACATGTCTACACAAGCCCCTCAGCAAAGCATCACTAATATATAGCTAGCCCATCGGGCAGCCTCTTAGTCACTCGTGACTCAACTCTCGCCAATCAGCACTCTCACTCAACACTCCCACTCAATAGATATCTCATAATAATACTCGTTGCGGCGTGCAGCCCGATCCGTAAATATATAGTCGACTGCACCCACTAGGGGTGTGTGGACTCCAGAGGGGCTCCTACAGCCCAAGCGCTATATCGCTGCGACGTGCAGCCCGATCCAACATATCGCTGTGGCATGCAGCCCGATCCATATAAATATCGCTACGACATGCAGCCCGATCCATAATATATATATATATATATATATATATATATATATATATATATATATATATATATATAATCCTCACCATCAGGTCCTCGACCTCTCTCAGTAATCAACCTCACAGCCACTCGGCATTTTAGTGAATAATCAGGGAAACTCAGCCCATACAACTTTCAAATATTTAAAACAGAGTAATGAAACTAAATCAAAATATGCTTTCGAATCAAAACAGTGTGAGGAAAGTGGTAAAATACCCCTGAGGGCTCAAACAGTTCGGCACGAGGCCCCAAATATGTCATTCAACCCAAATTAACAGGTTCAGTTCTAAAGCACATCATATAGAGTTGGATCAAAATAAGCAACTCTATAATTGTCACAGGATGGACCAAGTCACAATCCCTACGGGTGCACGCCCATCACCTAGCATGTGCATCACCTCATTTACCAAAATAGTACGAAATTCTGGGGTTTCATACCCTCAGGTACAGATTTACAATTGTTACTTACCTCAAACTAGATGAAATCCTACTCTGTGATTCCTTTGCCTTTCGACTCGGCCTCAACGCGCCCCGAATCTATCTAAAATCAGAATCATAACATCAATAAAGGCTAAAGGAACAAAGCCCAAGCGAAAATAATGAAATCAACTCGAATATCCCGAAATTGACCAAGCCCGATCCCTGGTCCCATGTCTCAGAATTCGATAAAAATTACATCACTAAAATCCTTATCCTCCCACGAGTCTATACATACCAAGAACATCAAAATCGGACCTCAAATGTCCCCTCAAATTCCCAATTTAAACTCTCCAATTTCAAGCCTTAATTTACCAATTTTAACCCTTAATTTCCACTAATTTCATGTCTAAACAGTTAGAAATCACCATAGATTCGAGTATTGAGTTCAAAAACCTTACCTCCAAGCGTTACCCCTCGAATCCCTCTTCAAAACCTATCAAAACGCTATAAGCCCATCTTAAAAATGGTGGAAATGGGCAAAATTTCGCGAAGGGAAGCTTATATACTTTCTGACCCAGGGATTCTGCACCTGCGGTCCTTTTCTCGCTTTTGCGGTCTACCCAACCGTATCTGCAGTTTTCACTTATTTCCCTTAAACCGCACATGCACCTCCCTACCCGCACCTGCGGTCATGCAAGTGCATTCTAGCTTCCTCACATGCGGCTTCTGGCCTTCTCGTTCATGGCCGCATCTGCGGCTGCTTCCTCACTCCTGCGAACGTCGCACCTGCAGTTCCCACTCCACAGGTGCGGTTATGATAGGAACAGCAGCTGAAGCTGCTCAATAACAAAAACCAAACTTTCTGACAAGCTTCCAAAATCATCCTGAGGCCTCCGGGGACCTCAA
Organism: Nicotiana tabacum; assembly: GCF_000715075.1. Taxonomy (NCBI): domain Eukaryota; kingdom Viridiplantae; phylum Streptophyta; class Magnoliopsida; order Solanales; family Solanaceae; genus Nicotiana; species Nicotiana tabacum. The sequence goes on along the minus strand of NC_134089.1, from coordinate 53,150,201 downwards.
CTAAAAATACGAACAAGTCACATATCACTATTCAAACTTATACCAATTTCGGAACACTCAAAACAACATCGAAACATCAAAACACCCTCGGATTCAAGCCTAAGGATTCCAAAACTTCCGAATTATGCAAACGATCAAAAAGCCTATCAAACCTCCTCCGAATGACCTAAAATTGTGCACACACGTAACAAATGACACAACGGGCCTACTCCAATTTTCGGAATTCATTCCGACCCCGATATCAAGATTTCCACTACCAGCCGAAAAATGCCAAAATTTTAATTTCGCCAATTCAAGCCTAATCTACCACGGACCTCCAAATTACATTCCGATCACGCTCTTAAGTCCAAAATCACCTAACGAAGATATCCGAATCAAAAAAACCAAATTCCGAGATCTTTTACTCTCAAGTCAACTTATAGTTGACTTTTCCAATTAAATGGCCAACTTAAGAGACTAAGTGTCTCATATCACTCCAAAACTACTCCAAACCCGAACCAACCAACACGATACGATGAAATGTAGCTGAACAACACATAAGGAAGTAGAAATAGGGAGAATGCGACTGAAACTCATGAAACGACCGGTCGGGTCGTTACATCCTCCCCCTCTTGAACAAACGTTCATCCTCGAATGAGCCAAGAAACATACCTGAAGCCTCAAATAGGTGAGGATATCTGCTCTACATCTCCCACTTGGTCTCCCAGGTATCCTCCTCCACGGGCCGACCTCTCCACTGCACTTTCACTGAAGCTATATCTTTTGATCACAACTTTTGAACCCGATGCCCCAAAATAGCCACTGGCTCCACATCATAAGCCAAATCATCATCTAACTAAACCGTGCTGAAATCCAAAACATGAGATGAATCACCAATATACTTCCGGAGCATAAAAACATGGAATACTGGATGCACACTCAACAAGCTAGGTGGCAAAGCCAGCTCATAAGCCACATCCCCAATCCTCCAAAGTACCTCAAAAGGCCCAATTAACCGGGGACTCAATTTACCCCTCTTCCCAATTCCCAAATCTCATAACGCCCTTCATGGGTGAAAACTTCAGTAGAACCTTCTCCCCAACCATGTAAGACACATCACGAACCTTCTTGTCAGCATAACTTTTCTGTCTCGATTACGCTGCACGAAGCCACTCCTTAATTACCTTCACCTTGTCCAAGGCATCCTGCACTAAGTTTGTACCCAAGAGCCTAGCCTCGCCCGGCTCAAACCAACCAACTTGAGATCTACATTGTCTCCTATATAAAGCCTCATATGGAGCCATCTGAATACTCGACTGATAGTTGTTGTTATATGCAAACTCTGCGAGCGGTAGAAACTGACCATGAACCCCCAAAATCAATAACACAAACATGCAACATGTCCTCCAATATCTAAATAGTACGCTTGGACTGCCCGTCCGTCTGAGGGTGAAAAGTTGTGCTCAACTCAACCTGAGTACCTAACTCTCGCTGTACGGTTCTCCAAGTTAATTGAGCACCTCTATCTGAAATGATTGAAACTGGAATGCCATGCAGGTGAACAATCTCTCGGATGTAAATCTCTGCTAACCGCTCTGAAGAATAGGTAGTGCATACAGGAATGAAGTGCACGAACTTGGTCAGCCAATCCACAATCACCCAAATAGCATCGAACTTCCTCAAAGTCCGTGGGAGCCCAACTACAAAGTACATGGTGATCCACTCCCACTTCCACTCGGGAATATCTAACCACTAAAGCAAGCCACCTGGTCTTTGATGCTCATATTTTACCTGCTGACAATTATGACACTGAGCTACGAATCCCACTATATCCTTCTTCATTCTTCTCCACCAATAATGTTGTCTCAAATCCTGATACATCTTTGCGGCACCCGGATGGATGGAATACCGCGAGCTATGAGCCTCCTCTAGAATCAACTCTCGAAGCCCATCCACATTGGGCACATATATCCGGCCCTACATCATCAATACTCTGTCATTACCAATAATCACATCTCTAGCATCGTCGTGATGAACCTTGTCGTTGAGGACAAGGAAATGAGGATCATCATACTAGCACTCTCTAATGCGATCAAACAAGGAAGACCGAGAAATCACACAAGCTATGACCCGACTGGGCTCCAAAATATCCAACCTCACGAACCAATTGGCCAATGCCTGAACATCAACTGCAAGAGATCTCTCCCCAACAGGAACATATTCCAAACTACCCATACTCAATGCCTTCCTACTCAAAGCATTAGCCACTACATTGGCTTCCCCGGATGATACAAGATAGTGATATCATAGTCCTTTAGCAGCTCCAACCATCTCTGCTGCCTCAAATTAAGATCCTTCTGCTTGAACAGGTGCTGGAGGCTACGATGATCAGTAAATACCTCACAAGACACACCATACAGGTAATACCTCCAAATCTTCAACGCGTGAATAATGGAAGCCAATTCTAGATCATGAATAGGGTAGTTCTTCTCATAGGGCTTCAACTGACGAGAAGCATAAGCAATCACTCTACCCTTCTGCATCAACACACACCCAATACCAACTCTCGAAGCATCACAATACACTATATATGAACCTGAAGCTGAAGGCAAGACTAACACTGGAGTTGTGGTCAAGGCAGTCTTAAGCTTCTGAAAGATCGCCTCACACTCATCCGACCACCTAAATAAAGCACCCTTTTGAGTCAATATGGTCAAGGGTGATGCAATAGATGAAAAATCCCTGAATGAACTGACGATAATAACCCACTAACCCAAGAAAGCTAAGAATCTCTGTGGCTGAGAACGGTCTAGGCCAACTCTGAACCGCTTCTATCTTCTTCAGATCAACCTGAATACCCTCGTTGGACACCACGTGCCCTAAGAAAGCCACTGAACTAAGCCAAAACTCACACTTGGAGAACTTTGCATAAAGCTTCTCCTCCCTCAACCGCTACAATACCACTCTCAAATGTTCGTGTGCTTCTCCTGACTACGCGAGTACACCATAATATCATCAATGAATACAATGACCAACGAGTCGAGATAAGGCTGAAACACGTTGTTCATCAAATGCATGAATGTTGTTAGGGCATTGGTCAGCCTAAAACACATCACAAGGAACTCATAATGACCATATCGGGTCCTGAAAGCCGTCTTAAGAATATCTGAGTCCCTGATCTTCAACTGGTGGTACCCTGACCAGAGATCAATCTTGGAGAACACCCTCGCTCCCTGAAGCTGGTCAAATAAATCATCAATACGAGGCAAAATGTTGAAACACGTTGTTCATCAAATGCATGAATGCTGCTAGGGCATTGGTCAGCCTAAAAGACATCACAAGGAACTCATAATGACCATATTGTGTCCTGAAGCCATCTTAAGAATATCCGAGTCCCTGATCTTCAACTGGTGGAACCCTGACCGGAGATCAATCTTGGAGAACACCCTCGCTCCATGAAGTTGGTCAAATAAATCATCAATACAAGGCAAAGGATACTTGTTCTTGATTGTAACTTTGTTCAACTGCTCGTAATCAATGCACATCCTCATCGTGCCATCCTTCTTATTCACAAATAGAACATGCGCACCCCAAAGCAATACACTAGGCCAAATAAACTCATTATCAAGGAGTTCCTGAAGCTGATCTTTCAAGTCCTTCAACTCCGTCGGTGCCATATGATACGGTGGAATAGAAATAGGCTGAGTGCCCGATACCAGATTAATACCAAAATCAATATCCCTGTCCGGGGGCATGCCCGATAGGTCTACAGGAAACACATCGGGAAAGTCCCTCACCACTATAACAGAATCAATACTAGGCATCTTTGCACTGACATCTCTCACAAACGCTAAGTATGAAAGACAACCTTTCCCAACCATCCGATGGGCCTTCAAAAACGAAATCACCCTACTAGGGACAAAATCAGTCAAACCTCGCCACTCAATCTGTGGCACACCCGGCATAGCCAACATCACTGTCTTAGCGTGACAGTCCAATGTAGCCCGACACGGAGATAGCCAATCCATGCCTAATATCACATCAAAGTTCACCATACACAGCAACAAAAGGTCCACTCGGGTCTCTACACCCTCAATAGTTACCACACACGACCAATATACGTGGTCCACAACAATAGTATCGCCCACCGAAGTAGATAGACAAACAGAGGAAATAAGAGACTCACGGGGCGTATCCAAATAACGAGCAAAATACGATGACACATATGAAAAGGTGGAACCAGGATTAAATAACACAGAGGCATCTCTGTGGCAAACTGAGACAATACTTGTAATCACCGCATCTGAAGCAATAACATCTAGTCTGGCTGGGAATACATAGAAACGGGCCTGACCACCACCTGATCGACCCCCTCTAGGGCGACCCCTAACTGACTGACCCCCACCCCTAGCTGCCTAAGCGGGTGGTGAAGCAGCTGGAGCTGAAGTCAAGGGCTGACTCCTCAGCTGAGATGGACCCTCAAGAAGACGAGGACACTGCATCCTCGTATGTCCAAACTCTCCACACTCGTAACAACTCCCTGGTATGGGGAACGAGGACTGAAGGGAACCCCTAGCACCGAAATGACCAGTAGAAGGACTTGGCATGGAAGAGCCCTGAACTGATGGAGCACGATATGAACTCTGGGCTAGTTGGGCACTAAATGATGAATGGCCCTGATGAGAACTGTGAGAACCATGGCCCGATGATGCCCCATGATAAACTAGGCGGACTAACTGAGCATGCCTGAATGGGCGGCCTCTGCCATTCTAAAACTGACCTCTCGAAGGAACACCACCAAAACTACCAAATCCCCGAGGCCTTTTAGCCTCACTCTCATCTCGCTCCTGGCGACGAACTAACTCAATATCATGGGCAATACCAACAACATCCTCAAAAGTAGCACCTGACACCCTCTCTCTGGTCATAAGAATCCAAAGCTGATATGTAAGGCCATTAACAAACCTCCTGATCTACTCTCTATCCGTAGGAACCAACCAAACAGCATGACGAGCAAACTCCGAAAACCTCATCTCATACTGTGTCACAGTCATATCACCCTGAGGCAACTGCTCGAACTGCCTCTGCAGCTCCTACCTACGAGACTGTGGCACATACTTCTCCAAAAATAGAACGGAGAATTGCTGCTAGGTAAGGGGCATTGCACCAACGGACCTACGCCTCTCATAAGCCTCCCACCAAGTGAAGGCAGCTCCAGAAAACTGAAAAGTAGTAAATGCCACCCCGCTGGTCTCCAGAATACCTGTTGTATGAAGAATTCTCTGACACTTGTCCAAGAAACCTTAGGCATCCTCGCCCTCTACACCACTGAAAGTCGGGGTCTGAAGTCTACCAAACCTCTCCAATCGACACTGCTCGTCCTCAGGCATAACTGATACTACAAAATCCTGAAAATGTGCAACCGGCTAGGCTGATGGTGCCTCTGGTGTCTGCAATCCCTGAACAACCTGCTCGGATGCGTGGACGGAAGGAGTCTGAGTGCCTCCCCCAGCCTAAGAAGTGGTTTCTGTAGCAGAAACTGCGACCGTCTGAGCAAGACTAGTGCATACGTCAAGATCTAAGTCAAAGTCTCCTGAAGACCTGGAATAACAATAGGCACAGCGGGTGCCTGAGCTGGTGCTGCTTGAGCGTCCACAACTGGAACATGATCCTGAACTGGGGCGGCTGGTGGATCTACAGGTGCTGCCCTAACTGTTGTGCGGGCTACACCCCTACCCCTACCATGGCATCTATCGCGTCCCCAGCCTCTAGAGGCCCCAACTGGTAGTACTGGTAGTCGTCCGTCCTGACAGGTAGCACGTGTTCTCACCATCTGTAAGAGAATAGAATAATAGAAGTTTAGTACTAGAATCAACAGATTGCACGACAGGAATTTCAAGAATGTGAAGTTTTCCTAATGGTTCTACAGCCTCCCTGGGATAAGTACAGACATCTCTGTACCGATTCGCGAGACTCTACTAAACCGGCTCATGACCCGTGAGACCTATGTAACCTAGGCTCTGATACCAACTTGTCACGACCCCAAACCACCTCGGTCGTGATAGCGCCTATCATAATACAAGGCAAGTTGAATCAACAAAGATAACATAAGGGTCTTTTGTAAATTCATTTTTCAAATCCGTTATGAACACAAGTCTTTCATTTAATATAATAAAATACGCGGAAGAAAAACAAAAAACGCAAATACATCCATACTTCTCGATCCTGGTGTCACTAGTCATGAGCCACTAAGATATTGTCCAGTACTTTCTACTCAATATAAGAAGAAAAGGCTGCAATAAATAACACTAAGGATAGGAAGGAGAAAGGCAGGGCTGCGAACGTCGTGCAGCTACTTTGCTATCTCCGAAAATACTCAAAATCTGTTGAAAGCTCTCACTCTGATGCTCTGGTATCTGGATCTGCACACAAGGTGCAGGGAGTAACGTGAGTACGCCAACTCAGTAAGTAACCAAAGTAAATAAAGTCTGAGTACAGTGACGAGCATTTAAATCATATACATAATCTAACATAGAATCTCAATAGAAATATCAAAGTCAAATCCATAGTTCAATTTCCAAACAGCTCGTAAAAACTTCGATTTCAGTGAAAGTTATTTAAAACATTCGTACAACCCATTTTCAATAGAGGCTCAATATAAAAAAAGAGTGAAAAAATTAATTTCATAAACAAGCCCCCCAGCAAAGCATCACTCATATATATCTAGCCCCTCGGGCAGCCTCTCAGTCATTCGTGACTCAACTCTCGTCAATCAGTACTCTCACTCAACACTCCCGCTCAATGGATATCTCATAATAATAACTGATACGGCGTGTAACCCAATCCATAAATATATAGTCGACTGCGCTCATTGGGAGTGTGCAGACTCTGGAGGGGCTCCTACAACCCAACCGCTATATCGCTGCGACATGCAGTCCGATCTAACATATGAGGCTCCTACAGCCCAAGTGTTGTATCACTGCGGCATGTAGCCCGATCCATAATATATATATATATATATATATTTGTAGCGTGCAGCCCGATCCATAAAAATAAAATCCTCACTCTCTCAGTCATTAACCCCACAGTCACTCGACATTTCAGTGAAAATTGAGGGAAACTCAGCCCATACAACTTTCAAATATTTAAAACAAAGTAATGAAACTAAATCAAAAGTAAACAGGTAAAAATCATGACTAAGGATATGCTTTTGAATCAAAACAGTGTGAGGAAAGTGGTAAAATACCATTGAGGGCTCAAATAGTTTGGCACGAGGCCCCAAACATGGCATTCGGCCCAAATTAACAGGTTCCGTTCTAAAGCACATAGATATCATATAGAGTTTATCAAAATAAACAACTCTACATTTGTCACGGGACGAACCAAGTCACAATTCCTACGGGTGCACGCCCATACGCCTGTCACCTAGCATGTGCATCACCCTATTTACCAAAACAGTACGAAATTCTGGGGTTTCATACCCTCAGGTCCAGATTTACAATCGTTACTTACCTCAAACCGGTTGAAATCCTACTCCGCAATGCCCTTGCCTCTCGACTCGGCCTCAAATCGCCCTGAATCTATCTAAAATCAGAATCATAACATCAATATAGGCTAAAGGAACAAAGCCCAATCGAAAATAATCAAATCAACTCGAAAAACCCGAAATTGACCAAACCCGACCCCCGAGCCCACGTCTCAGAATTTGATAAAAATCACATTACTAAAATCCTTATCCTGCCACGAGTCTATACATACCAAAAACATCAAAATCGGACCTCAAATGGCCCCTCAAATCCCCAATTTATACTCTCCAATTTCAAGCCTTAATTCTCCAATTTTAACCATTAATTTCCACTAGTTTCATGTCTAAACAGTTAGAAACTACCATAGAATCGAGTATTGAGTTCAAAAATCTTACCTCCAAGTGTTACCCCTCGAATTCCTCTTCAAAACCTCTCAAAACACTCCAAGCCCGTCTCAAAAATGGTGGAAATGGGCAAATTTTCGCGAAGGGAAGCTTATATACTTTCTTACCCAGGGATTCCGCACCTGCGTTCCTTTTCTCTCTTCTTCGGTACCGCTTCTGCGGTCTACCCAACCGCATCTGCGGTTTACACTTATTTCCCTTAAACCGCACTTGCACCTACCCGCACTTGCGGTCACGCATGTGCATTCCAGCTTCCGCACCTGCGGCTTCTGGCCTTCTCGCTCATGGCCGCATCTGCGACTGCTTCCTCGCTCCTGCGGACGTCGCACCTACGTTTCCCACTCCGCAGGTGCGGTTATGATACGAACAACAGCTGAAGCTGAATAACAAAAACCAACTTTCCGACAACCTTCCAAAATCATCCCGAGGCCTCCGGGACCTCAACCAAAAATACGAACAAGTCACATATCACAATTCAAACTTATACCAACCTTAGGAACACTCAAAACAGCATCGAAACATCAAAACACCTCAGATTCAAGCCTAAGGATTCCAAAACTTTCGAATTCTGCAAACGATCAAAAAGCCGATCAAACCTCATCCGAATGACCTGAAATTTTGCACACATGTCACAAATGACACTACGGGCCTACTCCAATTTCTAGAATTCCATTCCGACCCCGATATCAAGATTTTCACTACCAACCGGAAAATGTCAAAATTCCAATTTCGCCAATTCAAGCCTAAATCTACCACAGACCTCCAAATTACATTCTGATCACGCTCCTAATTCCCAAAATACCTAACAAAGCTATCCGAATCAAAATTACTCCAAACCCGAACCAACCAACATGATACGATGAAATGTAGCTGAACGACAGATAAGGAAGCAGAAATGGGGAGAACGTGACTAAAACTCATGAAACGACCGGCCGGGTCATTACATGCTGCATGGACAACTCATGTGTTGTAGTATCAATATCCTCACAATCAGGCCCTTTGCCTCACCCAACCATCAATCTCTCCTGTTTTTTGGGCTCACAATGTCATGAAAAATTAGCCCAAAATGATGATGTGATGTATCAATAAATGGTAACAGAGACTGAGATATAATATGCAAAGAAATGCGTATGACTGAGTATATAATTGCAATGTAAATAGATAACTCAACAATAGAAATGACCTCAGTGGGCCCCAACAGGATAAGATAGTCTAGACATGACTTCTAGCACAAATTACAGCTCGAGTGCTCTAACACATTGAGTTCAGCAATAATGTTCAGATAAGATAGCTACACAGTTATATGTAACCGACTAACTCATAATTCACACGGTACACGCCCACACACTCGTCACCTATCATGCGCGTCACCTCAATATCAATCACATAATACGTAATTCAGGATTTCATACCCTCAACACCAAGTTTAGAAGTGTTACTTATCTCGAACAAACCAAATCCAATACTGAGTCAGCCAAACGATGCTCCAAACGTACCGACCTACGAACGGCTCGAAACTAGCCAAAAGAAACTCAATTACATCAAACAATTCCAAAGGAAACAAACCAAATTGATAAAGGTCAAATATTTACTCAAAAACCCAAAATCAACCCAAAAATCAACATCGGGCTCGCACCTCGGAACCCGACAAAACTTATAAAATCCAACAATTCATTCAATTACGATTCCAACTATACTAGTTTCGTTCACATTCGACTCCAAATTGGTGTTCAAAACTCAAGACTTCGCTCTATGAAACCTTAGTCAAAAACCCTCAAATTTCTCTTTTGAAATCGTCAACCACATGCCAAAAACAAGGATAAATTCATGAAATATAACCAAAATCGAGTCGGGAACACTTAATCCAATCCACATGGTGAAAGTTGCCTAAAAATAACCCAATTTCAAAGTCTATAGCTCAATATGTGACAAAATGTCCAACCCTCGATATGTATAGATTCTGCCCAGCATTTCCGCATATGTGGTCAAATTGTCACATTTGTGACCTCCGCTTCTGGGGAAAATCTCGCTTTTGCTAAGCCCTCTGAAGACCAGCCATTCTGCACCTATGGATTTCTCCCGCTCTAGCGCACAACAGGTGCGACAATCAATTCATGATTCTGCACCACACGTCACTTCTACGGCTACAATTACGCTTCTGCGGATGCGCATATGCACCCATCATTCCGCTTCTGCAATCTTCCTCTCCCAGCTATCACACCTCCTTTTTCCGCACCTGCGGGGGTACAAGGGAGTTTTTTCCAATTAAAGGACAATCGAAACGGAATCGGTTTATTTATTTCAGAGTAGCCACTTGGGAGATTTAGGGTGTCCCAAGTCACCAGTTTTAATCCCGAACCGAGGAAAAGAATGACTCCATATTACAGTCTGCGTACCAGAAATCCGGATAAGCAATTCTGTTAACCCGGGAGAAGGTGTTAGGCATTCTCGGGTTCCGTGGTTCTAGCACGGTCGCTCAACTGTTATATTTGGCTTGATTATCTGATTTTTTATATATTGAACTTATGTGCAAATTTTAAATTTTGACCGCTTTTATTATTATCTTTTACGAGAATTGCAACGTCGTGAAAATATATCTCGAACCACGTTACATCAATGCACCTGTGGTTATTGACATATCTCGACTCGGTTGAGATTTGGATTTGGGTCACAGAAATGTGCACCCGAATTAAGGAGAATAAATTATTAAGACGCGCCTAAAGCAATTAAATTATTGTTATTTTGGGGAAGGCCGTAAAATTTACTAAACGGCCTGTCTCTAATTCTATGTATTTTAATATATATGCATTTAGAGGGCCCCGCAGCTTCTACATTTTTTTTTGTCGAGGCTCGTCTCATTTATTATTAAAAGGAATTTACAACGTCATGGAAATGCATCTCGGGCCACGCCACAATCAATGTGCCCGTGACTAGAGACATATTTCGACTCCGTTGAGATTTGGATTTGGGTCACATAAATGTGCACCCGGGTTTAGGGAGATAACATTATTAAAGGCGCGCCTAAAGCAACTAGCACATTATTATTCTGGGTAGGGCCTTGAAATTTGCTAAACGGCCCGTCCCGGAATCTAAGTATTTAATACGTATATTTTGTGAGGGCCCCGCAATTTGTACATTTTTATGTGGCGAAGCTCGTCTCGTTTTTATTATTCGAGGGCAAACTTAAGACAACTACGATTTTCTACCAATGAAGTCATCCGAGGTTAGACAAAAAAACAATGATTCTAACAGGTAATAATATCCATGGTAAAAATGAAAAAAAAACAAAGCAATTTAACAAAGACAACACAAACCGTTCATATGCTCACATTTACTTTAAGCATGCAGTAACTAAACATAGAATAAACATTTTTAACACAACAACAAAAAATTGCATTGTTGACATTCATCAATATCGAATATTCTCATTTTTTGCCTTGAACCATAATATGCAAAACGAATGAAATGAAACAAAGGACGAAGAACACTAACCTTCGAAAATTAGGTTAGACTCGGATTTGTGTTCCCCGTGTACGGTGTTCCGTCTGTGTTCCCCATGCGTGGTGGACTCGGATTATTATGGGCTAGGTCCGAAAATTAGGCCTAAAAGTGGGTAAGTTAAAACCCAAATATTATTCTTTTGCCCGGACCCGAGAATAAGAACACGAAGTTTTTCGACTAATCCTATGTAAGCAAAGTAACTACCAAAAATAAGACTAATATTTAAAACAAAACTATATCTTTTTTTTTTAAATATTTTTTCAAGATTTAAAATAGCTATAAAATATTAATAAAACTATATATATTATTATTTTTTTGTAATTTTCGTTTTTATATAAAGATAAAATATAAAGTAATATTTTTTTTTTGCATTTTTCAAAATTAAAATGACTACAAAACATTAATAGAACTATATTTTTTGGTGATTTTCGAAATTATATAAAGTACAATTTTTTTTGTATTTTTTCAATTTTATGAGAAATACATAAACTAAAATTTATATATATATTTTTTGTAATTTTTCTTTTTGCGACGAAATAAAGTAAAATAGTCAAAATAGCTATATTAGACCTAAATTCACATATTCACGCTAAAAATGTGAAAATTCTCGGGGAGGGTCAAAAATCAGGTGTCTACAGCTGCCCCTCTTTGACTGGAAACACGAAGAGTTTTCCGACAAAGAACGACTAGACATGTTTTTGACCCGACCATTACTTGGACGGACTACACTAAGGAAAAAAAGGGAATGTGACCGAGCCCTGGTGTCTGAGCTGCCTACATATCCTTGGTTATACAGGAATCAGGCCACGTGTAGTTCGGAAATGAGAGAGATGGTAAATGTACCGAGGTGTAGAGCCGATCGAGGTGCCGTTCCGTTGAGGTTCCGGTCCGTAGTCCTGTCATTACATCAAAAATGAAAACTGAAAAAGACTAACTAAGCCTATCAGCTACTAGTTACAAGGATTCCTATCTTTAAGTCTTCTGGAACTTGATCTTGAGTCTTGAATGGTGCTTCATACAGACTTTGGATTTGAACCTTGCTACTTGCTAGTTGTAGGTGCTAGTTCTTGAGCAGACCATATTTGTTTTGCCTACATATCCTTGAGCAGACCTTGATACCTTTTTTGTGTCCAGCTTTTGTTGACCATCTCAGACTGTTGACTCGCATTCTTGAGGCGAGCTTCTGCTATTTATAACTTGGTTGAATGCTGGGGATTTTAGCCGTAGCCTTCTGCTTCCCGGTGCTGGGGATTTTTATTGTTTCCTGCGGGGGATTCCTGTTGTATTCCTCTGCTTTATTGATTCTAAGTGTGCTCCTTTCTCATATGAGCGGGCTTTTGGCTTCAATACTTCAATTGTATTCCCTTATTCTCCAGGTGGGTGCCTGATTTCTATTTCTTTTCTTTATCCTTGTTCTCCAGGTGGGCGCCTGATTTCTTCCTTCCTTTGTCCTTGTTCTCCAGGTGGACGCCTGATTTCTTCTTTTCTTTGTCCTTGTTCTCCAGGTGGACGCCTGATTGCTTCCTTTCTTTGTCCTTGTTCTCCAGGTGGACGCCTGATTACTTCCTTTCTTTGTCCTTGTTCTCCAGGTGGACGCCTGATTACTTCCTTTCTTTGTCCTGGTTCTCCAGGTGGACGCCTGATTTCTTTTTTCTTTGTCCTTGTTCTCCAGGTGGACGCCTGATTACTTCCTTTCTTTGTCCTGGTTCTCCAGGTGGACGCCTGATTACTTCCTTTCTTTGTCCTTGTTCTCCAGGTGGACGCCTGATTACTTCCTTTCTTTGTCCTTGTTCTCCAGGTGGACGCCTGATTACTTCCTTGTCGGCTTGCGTTTTCCTCCGATGCTTTTATTTTGTGAACTTGAGGGATGGTACGGGCCTTTTGCTCCTCTGAGTACCAGTTTTCATTTTGCTTGAACCGCTGGGGACACGGCCTTCTTCATCAAGCCTTTTAAATGGTTCCTTCGGCGGTATGGCTCTCTTCATCAGATTTGCCACGCTGGGCATGACTCAATGTTCACAAGCTGCTTCTTTTAAAACGCGTCCTTACGCGTCCTTTTGACTCGTGTGCCTGAGTTTGCCGCCTTCTGCTTCCCGGTGCTGGGGATTTTTATTGTTTCCTGCTGGATATTCCTGTTGTAACCTTCTACCTTCCGGTGGGGTTACTGCTCTCAAAACCTGAAATATTTAAACTAAAACATAAAAATATTCCTCTCGTTATACAGGTGGGCGCCTATTTAAACTAAGACATGAAATTATTCCTCTCGTTATACAGGTGGGCGCCTATTTAAACTAAGACATGAAAATATTCCTCTCGTTATACAGGTGGGCGCCTATTTAAACTAAGACATGAAATTTATTCCTCTCGTTATACAGGTGGGCGCCTATTTAAACTAAGACATGAAATTTATTCCTCTCGTTATACAGGTAGGCGCCTATTTAAACTAAGACTGAAAATTATTCCTCTCGTTATACAGGTGGGCGCCTATTTAAACTAAGACTGAAAATTATTCCTCTCGTTATACAGGTGGGCGCCTATTTAAACTAAGACATGAAATTTATTCCTCTCGTTATACAGGTGGGCGCCTATTTAAACTAAGACTGAAAATTATTCCTCTCGTTATACAGGTGGGCGCCTATTTAAACTAAGACATGAAAATTATTCCTCTCGTTATACAGGTGGGCACCTATTTAAACTAAGACTGAAATTTATTCCTCTCGTTATACAGGTGGGCGCCTATTTAAACTAAGACATGAAAATTATTCCTCTCGTTATACAGGTGGGCGCCTATTTAAACTAAAACATGAAAATTATTCCTCTCGTTATACAGGTGGGCGCCTATTTAAACTAAGACATGAAAATTATTCCTCTCGTTATACAGGTGGGCGCCTATTTAAACTAAGACTGAAAATTATTCCTCTCGTTATACAGGTGGGCGCCTATTTAAACTAAGACTGAAAATTATTCCTCTCGTTATACAGGTGGGCGCCTATTTAAACTAAGACATGAAATTTATTCCTCTCGTTATACAGGTGGGCGCCTATTTAAACTAAGACATGAAAATTATTCCTCTCGTTATACAGGTGGGCGCCTATTTAAACTAAGACATGAAAATTATTCCTCTCGTTATACAGGTGGGCGCCTATTTAAACTAAGACATGAAAATTATTCCTCTCGTTATACAGGTGGGTGCCTATTTAAACTAAGACATGAAATTTATTCCTCTCGTTATATAGGTGGGCGCCTATTTAAACTAAGACATGAAAATATTCCTCTTGTTATACAGGTGGACGCCTATTTAAACTAAGACGGATTTGATTTTGTTTTCCCGTTCCTCCGAGAAAATTTTGACAATGGCAGAAAATTTTCTGCCCCTGTTTTGGTGACCTTTCTGGTATCGCGTTCCTCTGCCTTCAATCGACCTTTATTTCCCGCAGCAGACAGAAGGACTTAATTAGTTTTAATCATGGTGGGGGCAACGGTGGTCTTTCCGTTGGGGGATGATTTTTCCTTTTCTTTTCCTTGCTCTGTGCACCAACAACTGGTTGGTGGACGATGTCGCTTGCTGGGGTGGTTTTTCCATTTAACCCCCTTTCTGCTTCTCTTTTTAGGACATGCCTTGGGAGTCTGCTTTTAATCCCGAAATTACCCCCTTCAAGGGTTTACTTCCCCCGAAATTGTGAGGCATAGAATTGCATTGCCTGGGGATATCTTGCACTGGATTGATTTCCCTTTCTTGTGGCGTCCGACCACTTTGGACTGGTAGTATACTTTGAAAAATCTCTTTCAACATGAATTCTTAGAAAGAAAAATGAAAGAAATAGAGAAAAGAAGAAAATCTTTCTGAACCAATACTTGGTGGAAAAAATGAAAAGAGAAAAACTTATCTGGACAACAGGACTGGTCCTTGTGATCATGACGTGCACCATAGATTCCCGACCCAGTCTATTTGTATCAATCAACTTGTCTGATGACCTTACTTGCTGGGGATAAATGGGTGTCCATTCCTTTGTGAACGCGGACCTTTTCGTTGATCCATCTTGTTGCCTCATAGTGCCCTTCGAGGGGTTTTCACTAATGAGACTCTCTCTTTTCTCTCAACTCCCGTCGCCTTACGGTGCCTGTGAAGGTTTTCACCGATAAGACTCTCTCGTTTCTTATATCTCTCATCTTTCGTCGCCTTGTGGTGCCTGCGAAGGTTTTCACCGCCAAGACTCTCTCATTTTATTTCTTCACCGGAGAGTTGGAGTGTCGTTGATATGATCCTCTCTTTGGAGGTTCCTTTGGATTATCAGTTCATTTCCAGTTTTATGATCTTCTTCTTCGCCGGGGATCAGTGTATTATTCTCGGCTTTATTTGCCTGACTTGGCACCTCTTGGATATTGGTCGGGAGGTCTTTTGGACGTCGATGTTGGTTTGGTGCGGGGCTAAAGAAAGGCTAAAAAAGGAAATAACTTTGATGGGTGATCATCTACAACTTTTGGAATCAAACCTTTTGTTGGACCTTTTAAAACATAACCTCTGCCCCAGCTTTCTTGCTTGGGGGATTTTATTTCTACTCTATGTTGAACTATGTGCGTTCGCACATTGTGCCTATTATGCGTACTTGTGTATACTATGTACACTATGTACACTATGATGCACACTATGACCGAGCCGTGAGGCACCTACGTATCCTCTTTGAGGAATCAGGTCAAACGTAGTTTCCACGGTTTGTGGGTTTTATCTTCTTCTTTTTCTTTCTTTTCTTTTCTTCTTCTTCTCTTTTTTTTTCTTCTCTTTTTTTTTCATTTTCTCTTAAAAATTTTCTCTTCTTCTTCTTTCTCTTTTCATATCTTTTCCGTTAGTGATTCCAAAAGAGGGGTATAAAAGAATAACTTAAGGCTCAAAAGGGGAAAACAAGGGTGAAAGTGTTTGGATAGAAGAAAGAATTGCCTCCGTCATTTCATTATCCAATAAGTACCAAGTACAAACAAACGAACCAATAATTGCCATAATCAAAGAAATTACGCATAATATCTCTTGACTGCATCCGAATTGATAGCCATGTCAACACATCTTCCCTCGATATCCGTCAAACACAAAGCTCCATTGGACAATACTCTGGTCACGATATAAGGCCCTTGCCAATTTGGGGCGAACTTGCCTTTTGCCTCGACCTGGTGTGGGAGGATCTTCTTCAATACCTGCTGCCCTACTTCAAACTTCCTGGGGCGTACCTTCTTATTATATGTTCTCGCCATCCTTTTCTGATACAGCTGATCATGGCACACTGCTGCCAATCTTTTCTCGTCTATCAAGCTCAACTGTTCCAATCGATCTTTGACCCATTCGTCATCATCGATCTCGGCTTCAGCGACAATCCGGAGGGACGGAATTTCGACCTCCGCCGGTATTACGGCCTCAGTTCCGTACACCAACAAATAAGGAGTTGTACCTATGGAAGTCCGGACTGTAGTGCGGTAACCCAACAAAGCAAAGGGTAATCTCTCGTGCCATTGTCTGGACCCTTCCACCATCTTTCGCAGTATCTTCTTGATGTTCTTATTGGCTGCTTCGACCGCTCCATTCGCCTTGGGACGATATGGGGTGGAATTGCGGTGTGTAATCTTGAATTGTTGGCATACCTCTCTCATCAGGCTGCTGTTAAGATTCGCACCGTTATCCATAATGATTACTTTTGGGATCCCAAATCTGCAGATGATATGGGAGTGCACAAAATCCACCACTGCCTTTTTAGTTACCGACTTGAAGGTTTTAGCCTCAACCCATTTGGTGAAGTAATCAATGGTTACTAGAATGAACCTATGACCGTTGGATGCTGCTGGCTCGATAGGTCCAATGACATCCATGCCCCATGCCACAAACGGCCAGGGTGCTGACATCGTATGTAACTCTGTTGGCGGAGAATGAATCAGATCTCCATGTATCTGACACTGATGGCATTTCCTCACGAAAGTGATACAGTCATGTTCTATGGTGAGCCAATAAAACCCTGCCCGAAGGATCTTCCTTGCCAATACATATCCGCTCATATGTGGCCCGCAAACTCCAGCATGTACCTCTGCCATAACCGTCGTGGCTTGTCCGGCATCTATACATCTCAACAATCCCAAATCCGGGGTTCTTTTGTATAGCACTCCTGCACTGAGGAAAAAGCCATTTGACAAACGCCGAAGGGCTCTTTTTTGGTCTCCAGTGGCCTGTTCCGGATATATCCCCATTCTGAGGTATTCTCTGATATCATGAAACCAGGGCTCGCCATCTGCTTCCTCTTCTACGGCGTTGCAATAAGTGTGCTGATCACGGACCTGGATGTGTAGAGGATCAACATACATTTTGTCAGGGTGGTGCAACATTGATGCTAAGGTGGCCAATGCATCCGCAACCTCATTATGAATTCTCGGGATATGTTTGAATTTCACCGATCGAAATTGCTTGCTCAGATCGTGCAAGCATTGTCGATAAGGTATGAGTTTCAAGTCCCGTGTTTCTCATTCACCCTGAATCTGATGTACCAAGAGGTCCGAGTCTCCCAAGACCAAGACGTCTTGGACATCCATGTCCGCAGCCAATCGCAGACCCAAAATGCAAGCTTCATACTCGGCCATATTATTGGTGCAATAGAAGCGTAGTTGAGCTGTAACAGGATAATGGCGTCCTGTTTCAGAAATGAGTACTGCTCCTATTCCAACCCCTTTCGCGTTTGCAGCTCCATCGAAGAAAAGCTTCCAACCCGGTTCCTCGGGTAACTCCAGCTCGTTTGTATGCATTACCTCTTCGTCGGGGAAATACGTTCTTAAAGGCTCGTATTTTTTATCAACAGGATTCTCTGCCAAATGATCGGCCAGCGCCTGGGCTTTCATGGCTGTCCTCGTCACATAGACGATATCGAACTCTGTGAGCAGAATTTGCCATTTTGCCAACCTTCCTGTGGGCATAGGTTTCTGAAAGATATACTTCAATGGGTCCAAACGGGATATGAGATAAGTAGTGTACGAGGACAGGTAGTGTTTCAACTTCTGAGCTACCCAAGTTAGGGCGCAGCATGTTTTCTCGAGTTGAGTGTACTTGACTTCATATACTGTGAATTTCTTGCTAAGATAGTAGATGGTCTGCTCCTTCCTTCCTGTGTCATCATGTTTCCCCAGTACATAACCAAAATAATTTTCCAGGACCGTCAGATAAAGAATTAAGGGCTTCCCTGGCTGAGGCGGGACCAATACGGGTGGATTAGACAGATACCCTTTGATTTGGTCGAAAGCCCCTTGACACTCTGCCGTCCAACTTACCGCAGCATCTTTTCTCAGCAACCGAAATATGGGCTCACAAGTCGCCGTGAGTTGAGCGATGAACCTGCTGATGTAATTGAGTCTACCCAGCAAACTCATTACCTCTGTTTTGTTCTTTGGCGGTGGCAGATCTCGGATGGATTCGATTTTGGATGGGTCTAACTCAATCCCCCGTCGACTGACGATGAATCCTAACAACTTTCCTGATGGAACCCCGAATGCGCATTTGGCCGGGTTAAGCTTGATATCATACCTTCGGAGTCTTTGGAAGAATCTCCTTAGGTCTGCTACATGGTCTTCCTGATGCCAAGACTTTATGATCACATCATCGACGTACACCTCAATTTCTTTGTGTATCATGTCATGAAACACAGCAGTCATTGCTCGCATGTACGTTGCCCCGGCATTCTTTAGTCCGAACGGCATTACCCGATAGCAGTAAGTTCCCCATGGCGTGATAAATGCTGTCTTTCCGCATCTTCTTCGTCCATTAGGATCTGATGATAACCCGCATAGCAATCCACAAATAATCTGATCTCGCGCCCAACGCAATTATCGATCAAGATATGGATGTTGGGTAATGGAAAGTTGTCCTTGGGACTGGTTTTGTTGAGGTTGCGGTAGTCGACGCACACCCTGATTTTCCTGTCCTTCTTTGTAACTGGTACCACATTGGCCAACCACTCGAGATATCGAGTGACCCGAATGACCTTTGCCTGCAACTGCTTAATCACCTCTTCTTTGATCTTTACACTCATTTCTGTTTTAAATTTCCTTAGCTTTTGCTTGACCGGAGGGTATGCCGGGTCAGTGGGCAATTTGTGAACCACTAAATTGGTGCTTAATCCCGGCATATCATCATACGACCATGCAAAAACATCTTTGAATTCCACGAGGGTTTTGATCAATTCTTCCCTGACATTCAGCTCAATATGGATGTTGATTTTGGTTTCTCGGACATTATCAGCGTCCCCTAGATTCACAGCCTCAGTGTCATTTAGGTTAGGTTTGGGTTTTTCTTCAAATTGGCACAGTTCTCGGTTTATCTCTTCGAAGGCTTTATCTTCGTCATATTCAGATTCATCGTCGCAAATGACCTCTTGTGTCATTAAGTCGGATTCAGATTGATTCATTAGACTAGGTCGACGATCCGATGTGCATGCCATGTCATTAGAACCAGTAAAAAGAGAACTGTTCAGAAAGAAAAAGAACAAAACAAAATTAAAATGGGCAAAAGAAGAGAACTTTATTAAACTTGCGGGATAAAAGGGTTCACACTTTTACAAAACAAAAGTAAAATTTGGATTACACCCTGGAATAATCCGAACAAAACAAAACAAACAAAACATAAATCAAAGCCTACTACCAAGACTCCCCTCGGACAGGAAGAGGAGTAACCGTCCAATTGTTGGTTTTGGCCTCAGGCCCCACAAATTGTATCTCTGCTCTGCTGGAACCTTCTCCAGCTTCTACCACACTGACATCAGCGAATAGCCTCTCGAAACTCTGATTCAGGTCCCCATCCATACCAATCAATGGTCCTAGAATCTTTGGGACTGGCGACCCCTTGGCACTGGCTCTGACAAAGGACCTTGAGAGACGTGGCACCGGTTTGGGCAGAAACCAGACCCTCTTCTTCATTTTTCGCGCTTGCTTCCTATCTGCTGCGGTTGGTTTGAACCCCAATCCGAAAGTTTCCAGATTTTTAGGCAGGGTGACAGGTTGGACAATCCCCTGAAGCTCGACTCCCAGGCCTTTTCCCGGCACAAATCCATTACCCAGCATTTCCGAGACTATCATGACTGTCGCGGCAGCTACCCTAGGGTGCGGGATGATTTATCCTTCAGAAATTTTGTTTGCCGACACTGTATCGAAAATCTGGTAGACCCAAGGACCTTTGTCATCATCGGTCTCTATGAAAGGTACAATGGCGCCACCCATGGTGTACGCCGTGTCCTCGCCGTGTAGCACGACCTCTTGCCTTTCCCACTCGAACTTCACCATCTGATGTAGGGTGGAGGGCACTGCTTTGGCTGCATGAATCTATGGTCGTCCTAACAGAAGGCTATAAGATACTGTGGCATCTAGCACCTGGAACTCCATGGTGAATAGGACTGGACCGATGGTCAATTCAAGTACAACATCCCCTATAGTGGCTGTTCCATTTCCGTCGAATCCTCGGACGCAGATGCTATTCTTGCGGATTCTTCCGTGATCGACCTTTAACTGGTTCAGAGTGGATAATGGGCAGATATTGGCACTTGAACCGTTATCCACCAATACCCGAGTAACTACCGAGTTTTCACATTTGACAGTTAGGTAGAGAGCTTTATTATGCTCTGTACCTTCCATCGGCAGGTCATCATCTGAGAATGTTACCTTGTTCACCTCGAAAATCTTGTTGGCAATGGTTTCCAGGTGGTTTACAGAAATCTCGTTGGGCACATGAGCTTCGTTCAATATCTTCATCAGGGCCCGACGATGCTCCTCAGAATGGATCAGTAATGATAGCAGCGAGATTTGGGCCGGTGTTTTCCTCAGCTGTTCGACCACGGAGTAGTCCTGTACCTTCATCTTTCTCAGGAACTCCTCAACCTCTTCTTCGGATACAGGTTTCTTGGTTGCAGCCGGGTTGGTTCTTCTCAGCTCCGCCGGAGCAAAACACCGACCTGATCGAGTCAGCCCTTGTGCTTCACAACTAACTTCCTCCACCTGTTTTCCTTTGTACATCACTACTGCCTTCTCGTATTTCCAAGGCACAGCCTTGCTATTAATCATTGGCAGCTGGAGTACAGGCTTTATAGTGACCAATTCTCTGTATACCCCCTTCAACGCAACCGTAGGTGTGGGCGGAGTCCCTAATATTACCAACTTGTTTGGCTCGGGTTTGCTTGTTATGGCGGGCGGGCTCTTCCCCAATATCACTACTGGCTTGACGCCTTCCCTCTATGACTGTACCCTCGTTCCCCCACTGGTTGATCCTTCTTTCGGGGCGGCTTGGATCATCATCACTGTCTGTGAGGGTTTTCTCAACTCTCCTCCCTCATACACCAACTCGATTATGTGAGTCTCGTGGTGTGCTGGCAGTGGGTTCTGGTTGATGTTGGGAACCTCCGGTGTCTGGACCTCAATTTTGTTAGTATCAATGAGGTCTTGTATCGCCTGCTTCAATCTCCAACATTTTTCAGTTTCATGTCCCAGCATCCCTGAGCAATATTCACAGCTTATCGTCCTGTTCATATTTTGAGGCGGGGGGTTTTGCTCTCTGGGTTCGACAGGACTTACCAAACCCAATCGTTTCAACTTGTGGAATACGGCGGTATAGGACTCTCCCAGCTTAGTAAAGGCTCTATGTTTCTGTAGCCTATCATTTTTAGCCGCTTGACTCCCTCGAAAACCTGTCCCTGGAGGGTTCCTGTGTGCTCAGGGTGGAGGGTAAGTATTTTGTGGTGGTGGGTAGGTATTATGTGGAGCTGGGTATGTAGTGTGGGGAGCCGGCGCACGCCATTGTGGGCGAACCGGAGGTTGGGTGTATGTCTGGGCTTGATGGACGGTGAAATGCGGTTCTTGGGGGGATAGTAGTGATGTGGTGGGTTGTATGGGTAGTTTGTCCTGTGAGGTCTGGGTTGGTTGTAGTGTGGCCTGCCAGATCCGGACCAACTGCCTGCCTCGATCGAGGCAACTTCTTATTTCTTTCTTCTCAGCGCACCTCCCGTGCCGTTCTGAATAGCCTGGGTCGTTGCCTTGAGTGCCGAGTAGTTCAGGATTTTGTCAGACCTCAGACCCTCTTCTATCATGACCCCTATCTTGACCACCTCGTTGAAGGATTTTCCAACCGTTGTCACCAAGTGACCAAAGTAGGTTGGATCCAATGTTTGTAAGAAATAGTCCACCATCTCTCCCTCTCTCATGGGAGGATCGACTCTGGCTGCTTGCTCTCTCCAGCGGAAATCGAACTCGCAAAAACTTTCCCCGGGTTTCTTCCCAGTCCTCAACAACGTGAGACGGTCAGGGACTATCTCGAGATTGTACTGGAAATGACCTGCGAAAGCCTGCGCCAGATCATCCCAAGTGTACCACCTATTGGAATCCTGCCTGGTATACCATTCTAGTGCAGATCCGCTCAGACTTTGGCCGAAATAAGCTATCAGCAGCTCATCTTTGCCGCCTGCCCCTCTCATTTTGCTACAGAATCCCCGCAAATGTGCCATGGGATCGCCGTGCCCTTCATATAAATCAAACTTAGGCATCTTGAACCCAGCCGGGAGTTGGACGTCCGGGAAAGGGCATAGATCTTTGTAAGCTACGCTGACTTGGTTGCCCAAACCGTGCAGGTTCCTGAAGGACTGCTCCAGGCTTTTGAACTTTCTCAATACCTCATCCTGTTCAGGGGCTTTAACCGGCTTTTCAATCTCTGCCGGTACCTCCAAGTGCGGATTGTAGGCCTGGGGCTCGGGGGCATGGAATGTAGGCTCAGGGGGGTAGTACTGCGTATCGTGGGCCTGAAACAATGGCTCACTGGTCGTTCTTTGCAAGGTGGCTGATGTGGGTCCCACAAAAGTGGGAATATTTGGTGTTGGGAGAGGTTGATGGGGTGGTGGAGCTTGGGAATCATGAGGGCTTCTTTCTTGATGATAACGGGGATTTGGGAGGCTTGTGGAAGGGCCGGAATGAGGGTATTCCGGCATGCGCCCCAGTGGCTCAGGACTCTTTTGTGCTTTGGCTAAAGCTAGCTGCATTGCATTCATCTCTAGTCCCATCCTTTCAATCTTTTCCATCGCTTCTTTTAACAACTGGCTCATCGGCCTTTCTTCCTCGTTACTATTCTCTGAAGTAGTCATGCTTATTGCTACCGGTCCTTTGGATCTGGTTTGGCAAGGGTGTGTTGCCAGAATTCTTTAACAACTAACTGTCTTGATCAGACAACAACAAACTTTGTTAGCGTTAGAGTTTAACGGATTTGATCTCAACACATAGAGGATGCAATGCTCCTAGGCAGTTAACCGTTTCTACATGCTTCGCTTCAAACAACATGCGTCATCCCGGTTTGCTCATTTGTCCCCTTTTCTGTTATTTTATTTTACTTTTGTATTTTCTTTTCTTTCTTTATTAAAAGCGGTCGAATCTTATGGGGATTGCCTACGTATCACGTCCCCGCGCGAATCAGACCAGGCGTAGTTCTGCCTTAAAGTAAAGAAACACAAAATTCTTGTGAAATCATTAAATTCATTCTCAAAATTTTGCTATTACAAATTACTTCAAACAAGGAATAGCAATAGTACAGACTCCACAGTTCTTAACCCGTTTTGACTAAAAGAAAAGAAAACAACATATGGAAAAGCAACAAAGCCAAATAAACAAGACTCGACCAAAGATTAATTTTCCAACTTAGGGGCCCGCGAGGCATCATTCGGCCTTTCCGCGGCCCTTGGTGTGAGGTCCCTCTGCAGGCTTTTCAACTTATTCATGATTCGGTGGACGCAGCCCATGATGGAAACAAGGAGGGTCTTCCGAGGCATTTGCTCGCATGCCAGGCATCTCATGTAGATGTAATGCCCAATCTCGTCGATCCTTCCTCGAATGTTGTCCCTTTCTGTGAACAACTGCCTTATCCGTCGGTTCTTCAATCCTAGTGTTTGCGCATTGTTGGCAAGTTGATCCTGGAACATCTCCATTTGTCTTTCCATTTTGGTCATTGCATCGTAACAGCGCCTTCTGTCGGCTTGGGCACCTCGTGTTTGCTTGAAGATCTGCTCTTGAAGAGTGGAATTCGTTTCCCTTAATGTCCCGATGCTCAGTTCATAATCCCTTATGACTTGTTGCAGGCGCTACCTCCGGGCCATTGTACCTTTTGCCCACTTGGTCCGCAATCTTGCTGTGCTAGCCTTGGATCTTTCCAAATCTTCCTGGCATTCCGCAACCTGATCCTTTAACCCCGCTATCAATCTTTTATCCGCCCGACTTCTCAGCTGGTTATCGGCCTCCTTTTTCATCTTCCGGATCTGAGCTTTGAGGATCTCGCCTTCTCTGATTAACTTGTTCTTTTCTTCCTTGTGGGCAACAGACTGTAATTGGCATTCAAACTTCATATCCTGAACTTGTTGCTTCAGTTTGCCTGTTTCGGCAAGATATTCCCGCTCTTTGGCCAACCAGCCCCACTGCTCTTGTGAAGATTTGGCAAATTCTTGCAGGTGAGGTCTTTTGGTCGGCCTTCCAGATGATGTCTCCCCTTTGTACCAGGCCTGATACCCGGGCGAAACTTCCCCTTTTGCCCGATTCATTACACAAGTATTTGCTTCTAAGTATTGACATTGGCTCCAAATTTGGCGAACCCTTGCTTCAGGAAACTGGCCGTCGGGACTGATCTCAATCACCTGGGTGCTTAGATCCTCGTCTTTCGGCACTATCTGACACCTACCAAGTTGCCTTAAAACCCAATGCGGCGCGTATGGTTGAATGCTCTTAAGTCCCATTAAGAGAAAATGGGGCCTGGCTGCTGGCATGTATATGACTTCGTCGATCGGTAACCATCCTAGCGCCCACTGTATTTGACTGGCGTCGAGGGTATGGAAATATGAGGTCCATGCTGTGACTCCTTCAGGTAGGTAGGTCTCATTAACTCTGGTATAGAACTCCTCTATGCAGGTCTTTTCAGCGGATCCATGGCTCAGAAACTGGGCTCGGTGACATAGGTGTTCGGTCATCCACATTTGCAACAACAAATTGCAACCCTCGAAAAAGTTTCCTCCGGCTTTGCAAGACGTAAGAGCCCGGAACATATCAGATACTATCATGGGCGCCAACGTACTATCTCTCTGTGTGAGCAACGTACTGACGACCCCTGCTATCTTTATGTCAATATTCCCGTCTTTTCTTGGGAATACTAAGAGTCCTAAGAAAGTTATCATGAAAGCAATCCGTCTATGTTCTTCCCACTTTTGACGATTACTTTTGCTGCACAACTGGTTTTCTGGCTTGTCGAATCCTCCTATGTGACCATATCTTTGATATATGAAACTCATGCTGCAAAAACCTTTTGCCAAGTCAGGGTTATGAATTGTTCTGACTATCTTTAAGGAGTCCAGAAACCGGTGTATTGCTACAGCTCTTGGAGCAATCAGATATTTGTGCCTCAAAGGAGTCTCAGCGCTGCCGATATACCCTGCTATTTCTTCTAAAGTTGGGGTAAGTTCAAAGTCCGAGAAATGGAAGACATTGTGCGCAGGATCCCAGTGGGGGACTAGTGCCCTTATGATATCTCCCCGTGGCCTGATATCCAACAAACTCGTGAGGCCTTTCAGATACTTCTTGATTTCGTCATGCCCTTCTTTGCCTAAATTATTCCACCAGAGCCGCAATTGGAGGGGGATTTTATTCATGATTGAAAAGGGTTCATTTGGAGTCGTGCTCATTCTGCACATTTATTAATAAGATTTTAACAAACAAAACTTATTCTGATAAAAACAAAAATATATGCGATTTTTCTCAAAAGGATTTCTGAACACGACCTCTCAGCACTTCATGAACGAAGATTTTTAAGGTTGTGTGAAAAAAACGAGGTGGCCGTCTGTACCAAGGCAGCCTTCCGGAGTTCCTTTCGGGAACATTTGGCTATTTTTGATATAAGCGGCATCACCCGACCCTGTGATAGAAAAATGTACTTGGCGTTTTTGCTACTTTTATTGATTTTCAAAAAATGGGAGGTTGGACCCGGCGGAGGTTGCCTACGTATCTCACACCCTATGAGAATCAAACCTGCATAGTTCGGGCGATTTAAATGAACAAGCATCTCCTTTTTTATTTTATTTTTTATTGCAAGACAAATCATTTTTGAAAACAAGGTAAAATAGCTCTTCATTTTTCAAAAAGATAGACTCTTTTTTTTTAATTTTCTTTTCGACAAACGATTTTCCAAAAATAAACGACCTTTTTTTTTCTTTTTTTTCTATTTTTCTATTTTTCATTTTCTAAAATAATCAATTAATACCTTAACTGTTATGTCTCTTTTTGTTTCCTCTTTTCTCCTTTTTTCAACATTCCCAAGATTCAGAAGCCGGTCAACATGCAGGTTTGAAACAAATATATGTACGCAGCAAGTAAGATGCATCAGGATGGTCTTCTCTGTTTCAGGTTGCTATTCCTAGACGGACCCAACCCCTGTGTTGAGTCCCCTAGGTCAAAAATGCACATGATGTAGACAAGCGTTCCTACTAGGGATCCGGCATGAAGTCACTTTATTCTATGTTCAAAACCTGGGTCAGTGTTCTAGACAGTGTACCCGAGCGGACAACTCGAGCTGAGGAAGGAGCTCCTTTCCGGGAACCAAAAGGCCAGCCGGCTTAGAAACTTTCCGAGCCTCTTTTATTTAGGGTATGACACTAACAGAATAGGGAGTCTCAACCAGTAAGCACATCCCTGGAGGTAAGAAGAGAAAGGTTTCGGCACAATTTATATACAGTTCAAATAGTATCGAAGCGGTAAAAGCAGCATTTAGCACATTAGGCTCAAAACATATAAAAAGCAGATAATAAATAAAGCCAAATAATAACAATTATTCTAAGCTCGAATTCTTAACCCTGAACCAGTGGTTCTGGGCACATATTCCCCAGCAGAGTCGTCAGAGCTGTCACACCTCCTTTTTCCGCAACCGCGGGGGTACAAGGGAGTTTTTTCCAATTAAAGGACAATCGAAACGGAATCGGTTTATTTATTTCAGAGTCGCCACTTGGGAGATTTAGGATGTCCCAAGTCACCAGTTTTAATCCCGAACCGAGGAAAAGAATGACTCCATATTACAGTCTGCGTACCAGAAATCCGGATAAGCAATTCTGTTAACCCGGGAGAAGGTGTTAGGCATTCCCGGGTTCCGTGGTTCTAGCACGGTCGCTCAACTGTTATATTTGGCTTGATTATCTGATTTTTTATATATTGAACTTATGTGCAAATTTTAAAATTTGACCGCTTTTATTATTATCTTTTACGAGAATTGCAACGTCGTGAAAATATATCTCGAACCACGTTACATCAATGCACCCGTGGTTATTGACATATCTCGAATCGGTTGAGATTTGGATTTGGGTTACATAAATGTGCACCCGAATTAAGGAGAATAAATTATTAAGACGCGCCTAAAGCAATTAACGTATTGTTATTTTGGGGAAGGCCGTAAAATTTGCTAAACGGCCTATCCCGAATTCTAAGTATTTTAATATATATATGCATTTAGAGGGCCCCGCAGCTTCTACATTTTTTTTGTCGAGGCTCGTCTCATTTATTATTAAAAGGAATTTACAACGTCATGGAAATGCATCTCGGGCCACGCCACAATCAATGTGCCCGTGACTAGAGACATATTTCGACTCCGTTGAGATTTGGATTTGGGTCACATAAATGTGCACCCGGGTTTAGGGAGATAACATTATTAAAGGCGCGCCTAAAGCAACTAGCGCATTATTATTTTGGGTAGGGCCGTGAAATTTGCTAAACGACCCGTCCCGGAATCTAAGTATTTAATATGTATATTTTGTGAGGGCCCCACAATTTGTACATTTTTATGTGGCGAAGCTCGTCTTATTTTTATTATTCGAGGGCAAACTTAAGACAACTACGATTTTCTACCAATGAAGTCATCCGAGGTTAAACAAAAAAACAATGATTCTAACAGGTAATAATATCCATGGTAAAAATGAAAAAAAAACAAAGCAATTTAACAAAGACGATACACAAACCGTTCATATGCTCACATTTACTTTAAGCATGCAGTAACTAAACATAGAATAAACATTTTTAACACAACAACAAAAAATTGCATTGTTGACATTCATCAATATCGAATATTCTCATTTTTTGCCTTGAACCATAATATGCAAAACGAATGAAATGAAACAAAGGACGAAGAACACTAACCTTCGAACCTTGACAATCCTAGAACGACAAACAGTGCCTCCTACGGAACTCGAACCTGACCTTACTCGACGAGGAACAATGACGAAACCTCGGACAAACACCTCGACGTACCGGACCTCGACGAACCAAAGACGACCTCGATGGAAAGCTCGGACCCAAAACTGTCAACGCCCAGAGATGTGGGCTGTTGTTGATTGTTTTTCGACGCAGCAGGCCAATACGAGGGGATGGAGCAGAAGGGGTCGAGGGATAGTGACGATGCAGCAGTGGTTCCGACGAGGAAGCAGCAGCTACTGCTTGATAGCAGCTGGGGCGTGGGGGGTCGTCTGTGGGTTTGGCTAGTGAGGAAGACGATGGGGAGTTGGTTGCGTTTGGACGTGGAGATGGGACGATAGGGCTGGACGATGCAACAGCGATAGCTGCTGCTGGACGGGTGGTTGCTGGAGGCGGAAGCAGGTGGTTAGGGTGGTTGACGGGCCTGTTTGGTGGTGGTTCCGGCGTCGTTGGGTCGTCGACTGGTGGTGGTCGCAAGGTGGGTTTTTGGGTAGGGTTTCGTTCGTTCTTCTTCTTTTCTTGAGAAAGAAGATGAACAGTGATCGCCGGGTTTAATGGAGGATCGCCGGACTGGTTGGATGGAGCTAGGAGGAGGAGGAGTGGTCGCGCGGGCGGTGACGACGATGGAGGTGGTGTTTGGGTGGTGCTCCGTTAGGGTTTTGTTCTCTTCTCTTCAGGAAGGAGAAGATGAACAGTGTTTTCCTCCTTCAAAAATTTCAAAGTCCCCCCCTTTCAGCAAAATGTCCGTGTATTTGATACCCCATGCCAAGAAAAATGAGCCCCACGCGTGGTGGGGTTCAAGGTTTGTGTCCCCCACGCGTGGTGGGGTTCCCCGTGTACGGTGTTCCGTCCGTGTTCCCCACGCGTGGTGGACTCGGATTATTATGGGCTAGGTCCGAAAATTAGGCCTAAAAGCGGGTAAGTTAAAACCCAAATATTATTCTTTTGCCCGGACCCGAGAATAAGAACACGACGTTGTTCGACTAATCCTATGTAAGCAAAGTAACTACCAAAAATAAGACTAATATTTAAAACAAAACTATATCTTTTTTTTTAAATATTTTTTCAAGATTTAAAATAGCTATAAAATATTAATAAAACTATATATATTATTTTTTTTTGTAATTTTCGTTTTTATATAAAGATAAAATATAAAGTAATATTTTTTTTTGTATTTTTCAAAATTAAAATGACTACAAAACATTAATAGAACTATATTTTTTGGTGATTTTCGAAATTATATAAAGTACAACTTTTTTGTATTTTTTCAAGTTTATGAGAAATACATAAACTAAAATTTATATATATATTTTTTGTAATTTTTCTTTTTGCGACGAAATAAAGTAAAATAGTCAAAATAGCTATATTAGACCTAAATTCACATATTCACGCTAAAAATGTGAAAATTCTCGGGGAGGGTCAAAAATCAGGTGTCTACACCAGCTCTCACCTCGATTCTATGACTCCTTTGTCGCTTCTGCGACTATCGCACCTGCGCAAACCAGCCGCAGGTGCAAGCACACCGGATCCTGCCACCAGCAGCTTTAGCCAAAAATGACCCCAACGATCCGAACCTCGTCCGAAGCTCTTTCGAGCCACTCGGGACCCCGCCCGAATATACCAACTAGTCCTATAACATAACGCGGACCTACTCGAAGCCCCAGATCACGCATAACAACAACGAAACGATGAATAGCACCTCAATTCAAACTTAAATAAACTTTCAACTTTCAAAACTCGCGCCGAAACATATCAAATCAACCCGGAATGAACCCAAATTTTGCACACAAGCCCCAAATGACATAAGGAAGCTATTCCAATTTCCGGAATCACAATCCAAGTTCGATATCCTCAAAGTCAACTCTCGGTCAAACTTATGAACTTTCCAATCCTTCAAATTTCCAACTTTTACCAATTAGTGCCGAATCCTTCTAGAAATATCTAAATGCAAATTCGAGCATACGCCCAAGTCCAAAATCACCATCCAGACCTAACAGAACTATCAAAACTCCAATTCGAGGTTAAATACTAAATAGTCAAACTTGATCAACTCTTCCAACTTAAAGCTTCAATTATGAAATTCATTCCTCCAAATCACTTCCGAATAACCTGAAAACCAAAATCGAGAATTCACACAGGTTATAATACATCATAAGAAGTTATTCCTACGCTCAAACTACCGAGCAAAGTGCAAATACTCAAAATGATCGGTCGGGTCGTTACAAATACATAAGGAATATAATGTTAACTCTGGATATTAATCCATTTAGCATTATAAGAGATGCAAAGAAAATCAAGATTCGAACACTTCAAACTACACTTGGAAGAGAATGTATCACGAGTAGGTCTTAAGAAAATATTGGATGCGAATTTAAAGGATTGTGTCATTCGCTGGCACTTCAAGCCTCGTCTCGGCGGACTTAACAAGTCTACACCCCGATAAGTCTTGAAGTAGGGGGAATATGTAGACATGTAAAAATTATTGAGTTAGTCCATACAAACTTCACTAACTTCTAAATTATTTTGGGTCGAATAATTAATCTGAAATTTACAAATTAAATATATCCATTTTATATTCAAGCCCAAGGTCCATTTCATCTTAAGGCCCAAACTCATGCCATGTGTCAAGTGACATGGCATGTCCAGTCAAATTCCAAGCCAATAAGATGATGCCACATGTTAAAATAATGTGGCAATCCCAGTCAAAAAGCAATGACCAACCAAAGGTTGACAAGTGTATAATATGACATGTCTTGGCCAATCACAAATAGGCTAATCAGATAACTTGTGTGATAAGTTTTATGACTCACACGAGCCAATCAAAATCAAGCAAGGGAATTTTTATGTGACTGGACTATCCATCCCCTATAATTATAAATATAGGGGTTATATAACTCTTTGAGGAGATTCAGAGTTGGAGAAGAGCATTCCGTAATTAGTGAACGCATCCACAAACAGAGAGAACAATCTTCAAGTGCAAAGTGTTTCAACAAAGAAGTGATCAACGGAGTTCTTTCCGGAGATCAACCTGAAACAACGAAGTGTTGCTTGACGTTCCTAGCAATTAGATATGTCACAAGGAGGTCTGCATCATCCTACATTGGAGAAAGATGTTTCTCAAACCCTCGAATCACGAAAAATTTCATAGAGGAGAATCAAGGGATGCATATGATTGTACTCATGAATATTTATCAATAAAATCTCCCTTTTCTTCATATTTTTGTTGCATTTTATTTTCCGTACTATGGAAAATTATTGCGAACACACATAAAATCCATCAAAAAGAAGAATAACGGATTAACACATCTTAAAAATGTTAAATGCAACAGCAAAATATAATTAATTTATATGTCTATTTACCGAATAAACAGAACCAGAAGCATTTGAGAAATCGTGCGAATAAACCATAAGGTTGAAACTTTTTTTAAAAGACATAATAGCCTAATAGACACTTGTATTTCTTCTCATTTGACATCCCAGCCCCGTTACTTTATAAAGTTTCAAGTGGACACCTAAACTTGTTCAAACATGATATTCTAAACACATCCACAGGTGTGTGATGCTCACTTGCTTGACGTAGATGACACATCAATGTCCCCGTCAAATTTTTCATGATAAAATAATAATTTATTTTTTCACATTATTTAAACACTATATAATTTCTTTTCATGTTTTACTCCTTTATCTACTTTATTTTTCCTTCACGAAAAGCACCTTTCTTCGGTCACATCATTGATGGAGAGTTCTATTACATATTTACTTCAAAATTACAGATAACTAAATAAGACCCATCAAATATCTTTACTCAATTTGAAGAAAACTTGAATATTTATTCAATAATTATTAGTCACTATCCTTTTTCACTCACTATCCCATAGAGAGTTCCAGTGCAAACTTGAAGATTACAACAAATTTAAACGGGACTCATCAAGAATCTTTACCCAATTCGAAGAAAGTTGGAATCTTTATTTATAAAGCCCACTTGAACCAACTGAAGTCAAATCCCACACTTATAAGTAACTAAAAACAAAAAATCAATTGAATCTTCATAAGTTTCATTTGAACTCCACTGGAAGAATGGAGGGAGAAGATGAAGAGGAAGAGAAGAATGGAGGGGAAGAAGAAGAGAAATGGGGGATGGGGAACGGACGGTACTAACGAGGGAGGAGGAAGGACTCTTCAGCCTCTTTTTTAATTTTGCTTTTTCTCTTTTTAACTTTAATTTCTACCTCTTCTTTTTTATTTTTTCTTCTTATTTTAATCTTTTAAATTAAAATTACCATTGCTCACTCTCTTCATCCGCGTGCATTACATGTATACTGTCCAACTCAATTTAGTCAATGTTATGTAACTTGGGTCATCGGTCAAAGAGATTTAAAATAATATATTTGATCAAGTTTAGATGTCCAATTAAAATTTTATAGAGTAAGGGGACCGAATGTCAGATAGAAACAAGTACGGGTGTCTATTAAAATATTCTGCCTTTTTTTAATGACTGAATTGCGGTTATGGGTATGGGAGAGATGAAGAGCATAACAGCCAAGGGAATGGTGATTTTGATAAATTTTTATTTAAGTTTGGCTTTATTGTAACTTCTAATTTTTGCATGGCGTTATCCTTCCAGTAATTTTGTTACACATTGCAATTGTGTTAACTCAGATTCTACATGAAATAAAGTCAAAGGCTTCAATAACTTTTGCATAATAATAAATTGAATATAGCATTAACCCTTTAACAAAAAATATAGCATTAATCCGTGAAAACTTTAAAAAAAAGTTATGTCTAAGGGTGTGCATCCGATTTATTAGTTTTAAGTTTGGTACAATTTGGTCGACAAGTTAATAAGTTCGATTTGAATTCATTTAATAATTGTTATTATTATTTGATATTTTCCATTGGATTTTTATTTGACGAAATACATAGATAGTTCCTTTGAGTTGTCTGCAACGACCAGATAGATATTTTAACTATGCTAGTGACAGCACATTTTCTTAGCAAAACATGTGTGTTATTAACACCTCGTACTGATATGGAAATCAATTGTCTCACTAAAATTCGAGTGCGTGAGAAGCATTACTTTTTTGAGCAAATATAAAATTTGAGCGTGTGAGAAGCTTTACTTTTTTGAGCAAATATACTACTAAGATGATAGTGGTTAATACATATCAATAAAACAAAATAATATCCAAGTCTTTACATAATGAGGAAAGTTAGAGCAATGTGTAAATACAAGATAATAAGCTAACTTAGAATACACATGATCTTCTAAGCTAACTATAATGAGAAAAGCTAGAGCAATGTGTAAATAAGGACCATGATGTCTATGTATCCACAGGCCAAGGGCAGAAACCAAGTACTAGCACCTCGAAATCTCTCACCAAGCACTAATGTTTCCAATCCAAGCATGTCAGATGTGAATCTGCAACAACCAAATCAATCCCCAATGAAAACTTTCCAATGGAAACAGTAACATATTGTGACCATATGTAGTAGTTTAAGTTGCAGTCCAATGTAGTAGAGAGTCATGCTATCGTGTTGCTGTGTTCCTACGAAGGGTGTTATATATAAAGGAGCAACAACATCATCATTTGATCAAGCATGTGTTGCATACATCTGTATGAGACTGCCAAAAATATACAAAGATGATAGTCTATAAACGCTAGGCAAGGCAAGAGAGTAGGCAGAATCAAGCATATTCCAATCTCCTTATCTCTTTTAGTTGGTTCAATTAGTAGCTGTAGTATGATGGTCGTAACACTCTCACGCATTGATAACTTTCCTATACATTGTGCACCATATAGAAGCCCATCAATGAATAAGATACCAATACTGTACACATACAGCCCAAACCAAACCCTAAATCAGCTTGCCACTTCATCAATCTGGAGCTCTTTTTTTGGCTGTCCTAATCCTTAGGTTAGGAGTGTGTATCTTGTTCAAATCAAGTATCTTCCTTGCTGCAGTAGGCAGTTCAGAGAAGGAATAAAATGGAGTTGTACCTACAAAAATAAAAGCTAGGTAGGTTAAATAATCTGTAAGGGCATTGCCCTCCCTCAAAACATGTTGTATGATCACATTGAATACATTCTTCATTTTTCGTATCCTCTTGTAATGATCCGATCGATGGTATCGAGTATCTAAATCTTGTTAATAGATGTTTTTTGTATGTGTTTTTTATATTTTGTAACTTGAGGGAATGGATAGTTTGGTTTTTATGGGTTTTGAGAGTGAATTGGAACACTTAGTTTCATTTTGGAAGCCTTAAGTTGGAAGAGTTGATCAAGATTTGACTTTTGCATAAACGATCTTAGATTGGTGATTTGATAGTTTCAATAGGCTTGTATAGTAATTTTGTGCTTAGGCGTGTGTTCGAATTTAGATTTGGAAGTTCCTAGAGGATATTGAGACTTGCCGAAAGCTGACAATTTGAAGAACTGGAGAGTTATTAAGTTTGACCGATAGTTCACTTTGATGATATCGGACTCTGATTGTTTCTCCGGAACTTAGAATAGGTTCGTTTTATTATATGAAACTTATGTGAAAAGTTTTGTTGTGATCCGAATTGGTTTGGCATGAATTGAATGCTTGGTTGGAAATTTAGAAGTTCTTGAATTTAAGAAAAGTTTAACTTGTGGTTTGATCCTTGATTTGTAGTTGTGATGATCTCATATGTGTTTGGGATCTTTGGATAGGTCCGGATAGTATTTATGGACTTGTTGGTATGTTTTGACGGGGTCTTGGGTGGCTTGAGTAAGTTTCGTACCACCCGGAGCATGTTGAAGTTGGCAGATCATTCTGATGTTTGGTGTGCTTAGCGATTGCGGAGCAAGTCTCGCGATCGCCGAGTGTATTTGGAGCTGCAGGAGTTTTGCTCTTTGCGTTCGAGAATGGGAAAGTTGCATTCGCGAAGAAGGATATAGGAGCTGGGAGTTTGGCCTTCGTGTTCGCATAGGCATGGTCATGTTTGCGTAGATAGCTGGCAGGAAGGCATTGCATTCGCGTAAGAGGTGTCGCGTTCGCGAAGTTGTGGCAAGCAGGGCATCGCGAGGGTACTTACACGATCACGGAGAGGAAATTCTGGCAGAAGTAGTTTTGTGCTTCGCGAACGCAAGACATGGACCATATTCGCGAAGAGTACCCCTAGGCAGTACATTTAAGTTGGATTATTAGCATCTAAAACATGAAATTTTGAGATGAAATTTGAGGTTTTACCTGCATCTTTTTAACACCGGGATAACTTATACCTTATAGAGGGTGGGGTAATTAGCACCGGTATAATTTATACCTTCTCCTTAGAAATTATGCAATTGTCATTCTTAATACAACATACCAAACAGTGAATAAACAACAATCCCAGCATAACTAATCCCAACATAACTTATACCAACATAACTTATACCAACATAATTTATACGGGCATAATCCGTATTCCAACCAAACGACCCCTTAGCATGTCCTCTACATCTAAGAATACGAGGCACTAAGGGAATTATCGGCCCCTGAAATACCTTTTCTAACATCGTATTATTCATCAGCAATTGCTGAAAAAATAATGTCTTATCCAAATAATAGCAGAAGAAAAGATATGTACATACCTGGCGGGCTTTGACACCGAGTTTATTCAGGTAGGCTGTAAATATTCTTGTGGACATGCACTCTCCAAAGGATACCAAGTAATCCCTTGTTCGTGGAGTCAACTCCTTCATCATAGCAATTCTGTTCAAAAGTTGTTCTAATTCAAGTAGATGCTCTGCAAATTTTCCCGAAAAATGATAGAGCATAATCAGAAAGACTCAGATTTTACTTCTGAGATAATCTGGTGTCATAACAGCAACAGATAGAAGAACCCATGGATGAAAACAACAAAATACTCACAGAGCACTAAAAGGTCATAAAATCTGCTGCTGAAAACATTCATTTATGAGTTGTAGTATATATTTCTCATTAAAAGTTTCATAAGAGTAAAACAATGGATCAAGACAAGAAAGCTTGTAAAACAATTCTGAGGGAGGGGAAGGGGGATATAAGAGTTCAATTTAATTTAGTCCAAAAGAATATCACTATGCAAGCTTTAACAAATTTCTGTGATACAGGGCAATCGTACATTAGACACACTTTTACTAAATCTAGAATTGCAGCAATTTTTGATAATGCAGGTGATAGAGGGCTCAATAATAAACTTCAGAAAATTTTTGCACCCTGAGATGTATAGGGACAAAAAAACAATTTGCTAGAACCTCGGAAAATCAAGTGTTCCCCTACTCTAATTTTTCAAAGAGGAACAGAACAAAAATGATCACAGAGCTCCAAGAAATCACTCAATGGTAGACTTTTCTACTCCAAGTTCGTCGATTGTCCTGTGTGAGGCACAGAAAAAATGATTAGAAAAGATCAAAATGATGAAGAATGATCCTGGAAACTAACATTCGTAATGAAAGAGCTCATCTTTACCTAAAATGGAGATCCTTTATAAAATCCAATTCTTGCAGATCACAAACATTGGAAACCCCACAAGTGACAGCCTTTTCCCCAGCCAGCAATAACAGGTCTCTCTTCAGGAAAGCTAAGAATAAGATCAGCTACTTCTCTCATTCTCTCCGCTGAGGCTACTGATGAACCACCAAACTTCATCACGCATGTAAATTCACCAAAAGCTTCATTCTTGGTTTCTTTAAGCTGGACTACATCAGCTGCTTGTGCTTTACACATCACACTCTCATAACAAGAAGACTTCGCATACTTACTTGGTACAGAAGCAAAAGGGACAGAAGCCACAAAATCAAGCTGCCGCAAGTGCACGCTTCTTTTGAATAGAGAAGGGCAGGGAGTTTTAACCCCACAAAAATGTGACAAGGATGCCATAGCAAATCAGCTAAGGAACGTCAAAAAATGAGGATGTAGATGACAATAAGGTTCTTTCGACAAAGGAAGTGATTCAGGTTTTTCAAAAAAAGCAGAGAGAGCCAATCAACTTAGCTAATTAGCTCCCCCTGCTGAAAAGATATTACAAAGGATCACACAATCCTGCACAAGCCAACAACAAATGCATGAAGAAATTACAAAAAGCACCTTTCCCAGAAACCCAGTGACAATAGGGATTGCAGGATTATTCATCCAATCACCACTTAATCTCTTTGCAACAGCAGGATAAGTTGCCTCCAATATATCCGCATTAGTAAATTCATCAGTTGTTTAATACCCATCTCAAATGCATCATACTGCAGAGGAAACCCACAAGTAAATAGTCAGTATTTCCACACAAGATGTGCCAGCCGACAAGAAAACAAGATCTAAACAACTACTTCTACCCCAAAAAAAAGATCTAACAACTGCAAGGAATAATGCAGCCCGCTCCTATAAAGGCAGGATCAGCATGATAATATTTTCATAACCTTGACCACTTATCTCATTCTCTCACATGAGTAAGCAACTTACGTTTTGCTGCCCAATTAAAAGTTCAAGAAATTGTTTCTAAGTCACGCCACAAGCAGCTCGATGATATCCAATGTTAAATCATTTCCTTGCCCTATTAGTATACCATTAATACCTAACTTCAACAAATGAATAACTCTTAGGGGTCGTTTGGTATGAGGTATAAGAAGGTATAGGGGTGGTATAAAAATTTAATACCACCTTAATATTATATTTGGTTAGCAAACCAGATATAAGTTATTCTCGTGTTAATTTTAATTTTGAGGTATGATTTGGACGTGAATTTAAAAACTAAACACATATTTAGACCCGTGGGGTTATGGGTAATCGAGATCTACCCTTAGATTCGAATTTTGACCATGTGGGCCCAGGGTTGACTTTGTTGACTTTTTGGAAATTGATTGAAGATTGAAGCTTTATTATTTGAAATTGATTCCTATGATATTGGTTTAACATTATCAAGTTATTTAGCCAGATTCGAGTCTGTTAGAGGTGATTTTTAAAGGAAAGATGATTTTGGAAGATTGATTTGGGCTTGTTAAGGTAAGTATCCTGCCTAATCTTGTTGTGAGGGAGTAACCCTTAGGATTTGACCTTATTTGTTTACTAGAATGTGTGCGACGACATATATACAAGATGACGAGTGTATATGAGGGTGCTATGTATGATTATTTATGACCGGATTAGACTTTAGGCTTCTATCAGGCCTTGTTTGGATTGTATGCTTTCTATGATTCATGTTTTAGTCATTTGTATGACTACATGAACTTCTTGAACCATACTAGAGATCATGTATAGGTTTTGAATTCCTATTTGAACATGCTACTCATTACATACACCTTAGCATGCTATTTTTTCTCAGTCCACGAGTATGGGATTTGATATTTGTTGTTTGTATACATGTAGTCTTGTATATGCTTTCTTTACGATGGACTGGATTGGCAGCACATAAGTGGTCTATGTAGGTTGCGTTATTATACCGCGTGAGTTATCCGTGCAGCATGTAGATAAGGATCCATCCCCCTAAGGTCATTCTCTCATGTTTCTTCATGATGACGTACACGTGGATTATGGAAAACTAATTAGTGTTTGAACTTTGCGTTTCTTTTCTATATGTAAACTCCCTGGATGTATATATGATTTTTACTACATATCTTCTCTATATGTGTCACGACCCAAAATTTCAGTTTAGGCCGTAATGGCGCCAAGCCATACTTGCTAAGCAAGAAAATTCACAATCAACAGAATATTGTCTATATTCCTTTATTTAACAGAGTCATTTCACAAATAAAGACATGAATAATCTCAAACAATATAATATCCTATACAATTATAACATGGTCCGAACATGACCAAAATAATACAACCCCTAAGGACTAGGTGGCACAAGTAAGTACAAGTCTAAATACATGATCAAACTATTCGAGATAATGAAAATAGACAGAGAATAATAAAATACAAGGACTCGGGCACTGCAAAAGTGAATCCATAGAAAGCAGCTTAGCCTAAGTCTGAGTGAACACCTAGGCTCAACAAGAGGCCCCGATAGTATCCACGTGAGGATTTGCACAAAAGATATGAAAAAGCATAATTTGAGTACACCACAATTGGTACCTAGTAAGTATCAAGTTTAGCCTCGAAGAAGTAGTGAAGAGACTATATGCATCAAGATACTTACAATACAAATATAAATAATAAAGCTTATAACTGAAAT
The DNA here is from genome assembly GCF_000715075.1 of Nicotiana tabacum. Lineage (NCBI taxonomy): Eukaryota > Viridiplantae > Streptophyta > Magnoliopsida > Solanales > Solanaceae > Nicotiana > Nicotiana tabacum. The sequence goes on along the minus strand of NC_134089.1, from coordinate 53,110,392 downwards.
AGTAAATAATCGCATGAACAACATGTATTAAAGATGTAAAATAGTCGAAAAGTATAAAGCATGCTTTTTCAATTCAACAGATAATTATAACGCAACTCAAATAAGACGTTTAAAGATGGCATGGTTCAATCAAAGGGGTCAAGGCTACCAACTAGCATATGTAAGTGACATGGAATAATTATCATTTAAATGAATACTTCTAAATGAATCAGGGATATCTATCCATGCTCAAACTCTATTACTCACCATAACCGGTACACGATTCATGTAGCTTGATACACAATCCATGTATCACTAAACTTGATATACAATCCATGTATCACTGAAACCCGATACACAATCTATGTATTGACCATGCTCCTAAGGCCCAAATTAACATTGGTAATCACCTGACTCTCGAGGGACAGATCCTTATCCAAGCTCAAAAATGAGCTTGATAGCTCACTTATAATCAAATATCTGCTCGCCATGTCCTGTGCGCCATAATTGTATCTCAACTGTACGACCTTGCTTTCGTGCCATAATCTCATTCCAGATTAAGTATCCAAATATGATACATATGCATATGAGTAAGAATTAATAGATATAAGATGCACAAAAACTTAATAGTAATAATCTTGCAGATATGTGCTCATGGAATTTCTATATGACTATGGATAATTCAAGCAATTCAACATATAAAAAATAAGCTCTCATGCTTTCATAAATAATCATAAACCTAGGCTTAACTTCTAACATGAATAAGAGAGCAAACGTAGTCATATAAGCTAAGTAAATCATGAATCAAGATGAGCACATATTCAAACAGGGCATAAAGCAACTCAATTCTACCCCTGACATGATATAACTTGGTACATGTATACACGCTCGCCACCCCGCATATACAATATCCCAATACCTCAAACATATAGCAATTAAGTAAATCTTAGGTGGTTTCCCTCTTAACAAGGTTAGCTAAGAGACTTACCTTTTCTGTCACGACCCAAAATTCACCTAGTCGTGATGGCACCTAACTCAACCTTCTAGGTAAGTCAAATAATAGTCAACACCATTCTAACGAAAAAAATAAGGAATCAATAAGTGAAATAACTGAATATCCATACAATCACCCAAGGATTTGGTATTACAAGTCATGAGTCACTAAAACTTAGATTTACAAAGCTGATATAAAATAAATACAACATCTTTTTGGAATGTACATAAACAAAATTTGAATCTAAAACTACCAAGGACATGTGGTAGCTATAACTGGAAAATAGGTACATCTTCAATGTCACTCCTTCATCCACCACATCCCAGCTCCAAGATCTGCACGCAAGGTGCAGAAGTATAATATGAGTACAACTGACCCAATATACTCAACAAGTATCATAACTAACCTCGGCAAGGTAATAGCGGCAATAATTATAAATAATACTCGCTAATGACCTATACAATTTATAAATCTAACAAGTACAGAACAATAATATGATCAAGTCATGAGTCACATATAAAATCACCTTGGTGCACACAATAACTTAAAGTACTCTGCTCAGTCAACAATCCAGCATATAAAGAAGATATGCAAATAAATCAGATAAGCAACCAAGGGAATTGCAAGTAAAGATGAAATGCAATATCCAAATCAACCAATCTCTTGTGGCATACAACCCGATCCAAATAGAAATCAAATCACGGCTCTAAGACCCACATCAAAATTTTAGTAACCAAACCAAATCAATGATCATCACTCCCAGATCCCACATCAACCAAAAACTCGTCGGTTTCTCACAATCTGCGTGTACACTATCAAGAAGAAACATGAGAGGGTGACTCTAGGGGGATGGATCTATATACACACGTTGCACGATATAGTCACGTGCAATAATCATAATCTGGCTGGTGTGGTCACATGCTCAATATTATAATTCGCCCGGTGTGATCACATGCTCAATATCACGGATTTGCCCGGCGTGGTCACAAGCTTAATATCACAATCCATGTGGCATGGTCAAATGCTCAATATCACAATCTGTATGTTGTGGTCACATGATCAATATCACAGATCAGTCTAGTATGGTCATATGCTCAATATCACAATTCGCCCGGTATGGTCACAAGTTAAATATCACAATCTATTTGGCGTGGTCGCATGCTCAATATCACAATCACCCAGCGTCATCACATGTTAGATATCACAATCCACCCGGCATGGTCATTGGCTACCATTCCAATCCTTATCACACAGAAAGTAGATTATAAGGATAGATGTACATGATCATAAAACATCAATTTTCATACTCTGGACTGATATAAGTGACATGCTAAAGTATATGCATGTGCAAAGTGTTCTATCATAGCTCAAATCAGGATATGTAACCTCAAACATGGTTTAAGTAGCTCACAACAGGGGTACAAATATAAGAATCATCACTGCATGAAGCTTAATAGTCAATCTAAGGCATATAATAGCCTAAACACTACCCCGAATAGTACCCCAGTGCATGCACATAGGCTCAACCCCACACATGTGCGCAACTCATAGCACATAGCTATTACAAATAACTCAGGCAACTAATGTTGCAACCAAGTTTAGGTAAGATACTTACCTCAAGCAAGCCAAATCGATACTCTATAAGCTCCATCCCACATGATTCGACCTTCAAATGGCTCGAATCTTGCTAAAAGCAACTCAAAAACCTCAATTAATTTCATAGGAATCAAATCCAAACTATAAAGGTCGAATCTTTAATCCAATACTCACAGTCAACCAAAATGTAAACACAGGCCTGCACCCCAAAATCCCACAAAACTCACAAATTCTGACAACCCATACGAATACGAGTCCAACCATACTAATTTCACTCAAGCCCGGCTCCAAATGATGTTCAAAACTCAAATATTCACTTTAGAAAAGCTTTGACAAAATCCCCAATTTTTTTTAGATTCATCAATCAAATACCAAAATCAACGATACTTATGAAAAATAATCAAATTCGAGTAAAAAATATTTACCCCAATCCAAATCATGAAAATTCTCTCTAAAATTGCCCAAATCCGAGTTCCCAAACTCAAAATGTGATAAAAACAACTCAACCCTCAAATATAACATGTTCTGCCCAACACTTTCGCATCTGCGATCACCCAGCCGCTTCTGTGGTGTCACTTTCGCGACCAAACCTTGCTTCTGCGAGTACCCCTTAAAACCTCAACCTCTCACACTTACGGACATTCTTCTGCTTCTATGATATCGCATGTGTGAGGAAATTCCGTGTGTGATACCACCCCAGCTTGCCTTATCGCTTTTGCGCTACAACAACCTCTTCTGTGGTCCTGCAGATGCGCCCTATTTCCGCATCTGCGGACTCCTACTCCAGTCCAAAAAATGTGCTTTTGTGCCTCCTGCACCGCATTTGCATCTCTGCACATGTGCCCAAAGTTTCGTAGGTGTGACCACATCAGATCTCTGCCAACCAACAATTACCAATATTACCTATAATGGTTCGAAACCTGTCTGAAACTCACCCGAGCCCCTTGGGACCCCATCCAAATATACTAATAAGTCCAAAAATATAACACAGACCTACTTGAGGCCTCAAATCATAATAACATCAAAACCATGAATAACACCTCAATTCAAGTTTCCAAATTCCAAACTTACGCCGATCTAAACAACTCAGAATCACCTCAAATTTTTCACACAAGTCCCAAATAACTTAAGGAACATATTCTAACTCTCAGAACAACAATACAAACCTGATAATATAAAAGTCAACTCCCGGTCAAATCTATGAACTTTTCAAACCTTCAAATTGCCAAATTTCGTTAACTACAGCAAAACCTTCTAGAAATATCCAAATGCAATTACAGGCATACCCAAATCCAAAATCACAATTCGGACCCATTGGAGGCATCAACACTCCGATCAAAGATCAAATACACAAAAGTCAAACTTGGTCAACTCCTCTAACTTAAAGCTTCTAAAATGAAGATTATTCTTCCAAATCAATCCCGAACTAAAATCAAAACTGACACATACACAAGTCATAATGCATCATATGAGCTACTCAAGACCTCAAATTACCGAACAAAATGCAAATTCTCAAAATGTCCTATCGGGTCGTTACATTTTCTTGAGCTAGCTTCAATATCAAGTTACGTCAAAATCTTCTTCTAACCATCCAATCATGTAGGTCCAAGACAAGAATTGATCAAGGAAGTCAAAAAATGCTATTATGAACTATCACAATCCATATAGTTTTGATCTTTGATGAATTCTCAAAAGGCCAAAAAAAGTTAACATGGGACCATATGCCTGAAATCTAAACCAATACCAAAATTCGATGAACCATAACCTACCGAGTCCAAATATAAAACTTTTTTCCAAAATTGAGTCCAAATCGGCACTCAAATTTCCAAAATGCACTCTCTTAAATTGTAGACAAAAACCTCGAATTTTCTTTCAAAATTTCATATTTAAGGTGTAGAAATCCATGTAGATTCTTGTAATAACCCAACCAGTTGTTTTGTGCATTTGAGACCCATTTTCCTATTTGATGATTCTTGTATATGTGTTTGTTATTTTATGATTTGCGGGGATGGTTGGTTTTTTCATGGGAAGGTTTGAGGGGTTTGAGATACTTAGTCTCATTTTGAAAGCTTGAATTGTTAGAGTTGACCAAGGTTTGATTTTTGGGTAAATAGCCTCAAATTGGTGATTTGAGGGTTCCAATAGGTTCGTATGGTGATTTTAGACTTGGGCACATGTCCGAATTTGGATTTGGAGGTTCTTAGGTTGATTTGAATCTAGTTAGCGAAAGTTGGAAATTTGAAGGTTTTGAAGGTTCATAGGTTTGACTAGGAGTTGACTTTGATATTATTGAGTTCAAATTTTAGTTCTAAAAATTGGAATAGGTTATCCTTTGGGACTTATGTGCAAAGTTTGGGTTTAATCCGGATTGGTTAGGCTTGAATCATACATTTATAGCCTGTTTGGCCAAGTTTTTTTCCGGCTAAAAGTGCGTTTTTTTGCCAAAAACACTTTTGGCTTCAATTTGAGGTGCTTGGCCAAGCTTCTGGAAGGAAAAAAGTGCTTTTGAAGAGAAGCATAAGCAGTTTTGGAGAAGCAAAAAAAAGTAGCTTCTCTCCAAAAGCACTTTTAAGAAAAATACACTTAGAAGCAGTTTTTTAAAGCTTGGCCAAACACTAATTGCTGCTCAGAAGTGCTTTTCAAACTAATTAGCCAAACACAAACTGCTTCTCACCAAAAGTACTTTTGAGAAAAACACTTTTGAAAAAAAGCACTTTTCAAAATAAGCTGATTTTTGCAGCTTGGCCAAACGGGCTATTAGTTTGAATTTTGTAAGTTAATGAACTTAAGAGAAGCTTAACATGCATTTTGGCCGTCGATTCTTGGTTTTGGATGTTAGTTGTGGTGTTTGGAGCATTCAAACAAGTTTGGATAAAGTATTGGGACTTGTTTGTGTGATTGGATATGGTCCCGAGGGGCTCAGGTGTATTTCTAGATGGTTTCAGATTATTTTTTCTTGGTTTTGTATTGCTGGTTTCTTTATGTGTTGCAGTTCTTTGCGATAGTAGACCTAATCTCCTAATCGCGGAGAAGAGGAAGCAACCATAAGGATTTTCCTCTTTACGTTCATGAAGAAATTATCACATTCGCGAAGAGGAGGGAGCTAAAGCACCGCGTTTGTGTGAGGGAGATGTGTTCCTGTAAACACTGGGGGTCTAAAATGCCACACTTTAATTAAGTGTGGGATGTAACATGATGTAACATCATGACCTTTTTGGAACATTCGAGGCATGACCCATCAAGATGGCCTTATTGTTGCCTCCCATAGTGTGGAATAGATGGGGGTACCTAGATTTCATATCTTTTTCAGCTTCCTACGTCATTTTTGACTTGCTTTTGTTCCTTGAAAGTACCTTAACCAAAGTCACTTCTTTAGTTCGTAGCTTACGGATTTGTCAATCTAAGATGGCTACCAGAGTTTCTTCATAAGATAGGTCTTCTGTAACTTGGATATCATCAATAGGGGTAACAGGATGGATCACTCAAGCACCTCCGGAGCAGAGACACGTGGAATACCGAATGTACTGCTTTGAATTCCGGGGTTAACGCAAGCTCATAATCCATTGACCGACCTTCTGTATGATTCGATATGGTCCGATATATTGGGGGCTAAGTTTGCCTCTTTTGCCAAATCTCATCACGCCTTTCATAGGTGACACCTTCAAGAACACCTATTCTCATACAACGAACTCTAAATCTCACTGTCGGCTATCAGAGTAAGATCTCTGCCTGCTTTGGGCAGCCAACAATTGGTTTCGAATCAGCTTCACCTTCTCTATAGCCTATTGTACTAACTCTGGCCTCATCAACCTTGCTTCACCCACTTCAAACCAGTCAATAGGAGATTTGCACTTTCGCCCATATAGGGCTACTGGCATGGTAGATGTTGTTGTAAGCAAATTCGATGAGTGGTAGATGATCCTCCTAATCTCTCTTGAAGTCGAGAACGCATGCCCGTAACATGTCCTCGAGCATTTAATGGTGCGCTCGGCTTGGCCATCAGTTTGTGGATGGAAAAGCTATGCTAAGGTTGATCTTTGTTCCTAATCCTTTTTGGAATGATCTCCAAAAGTTAGTTAAAAACTGGGTGTCTCAATCTGATATGATGGACACCGGAACCTCATAGAGTCGAACTATCTCCTTAATGTATATCTTAGCATAATATTCAGCTGAGAAGGTAGACTTAACTGGCAGAAAGTGATCCGACTTGGTGAGTCAATCCACGATAAACCATATAGAGTCAAACTTTTGTCATGATCGTGGTAATCTAGTGTAAGCACGTGATTTTTGCTTCACGGACAATCGCTCCAAAAAGAAAATAAAAATAGTGGCAAATGGCTTTGCTGTACAATTTTTCGATCTTTCCGTAACATGTGTTGTTGGTCATTTGTGGGTCTGTCCATTTTGCATCCAGTCATTATCAAACAAAAATACAAAAATATGCGTCGTTAAAAGAAAATTCAAAAAATATATGTATGTGTGCATCGTTCGTTCTAAGCTGTGATCTAACCATTTTTTTTTATTTTTATTTTTTATGTGTGTTTATTGTTGTAGGTGTTACACAATATGTGTGCAAGCTTATTTTAATTATGTACCTTATTTTAGGAATTTTTGGATTAATTGTTTGAAATAAAAAGGGAAAGGAAAATCGGATTTGGGCCCCGAAACAAGGCCCAAAACCAAAGCATTGATCCAGTCCAAGACGAGCCTGCCCAGGCACCTCCTGAAACGACGCCGTTTCAGGCAAATCCATCTCAGCCGTTCCAATCAATCCAATCCAACGGTCCAGGATCACTATCAGTAACCCGTTTCAAAACCCGACCCAGGAACCAATCCGATCCAACCCCTCACTTAAACCAAACGACCCCGTTTAACTACCAAACGACCCCGTCTCATTTTTCACCATCAGATCCAAGCCGTTGAGATCATCTGATCTAACGGCTCAGATCCAATCCCCTACTCCGTATATAAACCTTCCCTTACACCCCACGCCCCCTATACCAACCCCACCCTTCACTCGTCCCCTTCCCTAAGCTCTGAAACCCCAAACCCTAACGCCGCCCTAGTTCCCCTTTCACCAGAAGCCGGCGGCACGAACGCCGGTGACCACCCCCTTCACACCCCTAAAGCATCCAACCACCCTGAACACGAATCCACTAACCACGAACCTCGAATCACCTCCTATCGTTTCGAATCTGGATTTGAAGATTCGAGACAAAACTCGATCTACACCAAACCTCACCATCTTTGTATCAGACACTCCCCTGACCTTCCTCGTGACCAAACCAAGCTTGGTTTGGTCCGAATCTACCCACAACTCCTAAAAATCTAGATCTGAAAATCCAGACCTTAGAACACATGCACCTGGGGAATCCGGCCGGTCTTGACAAGGGTTTGAGGTCTAATAGACCTTAATCAAGGTGTTCTCATGTGAGAACACCCTGATTAAAGTTTGTTCGGCCTCAAGAGTTCGAAGTTGAGTCTGATTTGGGTCCGTTTTGATTTCAAACTTTTTCGGTAAGTTTCCTTTTCTCTTTGTTTAGTTCTAATTGAGTTGTCAGCATGATTTGTTGTTGTGGTTATTTGTTTTGGTCTGTTACTTTGTCTGTTTTCTTCCATCTCTAGCAAAGACCCTTTATTTGGTCGATTGATTTTCTATGTGTGTGTTCTGAATGTACTCTATGATAAACATGATCGTCGATTAGTTTAATCGTCAGATAAGTTAACTCATATAGGCCCTAGTAATTGAACAAAAATTGTCTGATGCCCTTTAGGTCCCTAAACGTATTGTTTGTATGAGCGACTGATTATTACCTGTTATAATTAGTATAGTCGACTCGATAAATGTCGTCGATTAGTTTTCTATAACTAATGAATCGAATGAGCTAATAATGTCGCATGACTAATTGAACTTTGCCACTGACCGAATGCCCCAGCATTGTTTGAAATGGTTTGTTTGCATTGTAAAAATGACTGAAAAGGGTTCAGTCCAGGCAGTCTTGAATTTGAACTTTCATCAGTTCAAAAATGCCCTGATGCTGCAATAGGCAGGGCAGTAATAATCAAAGGTTAACAAGGGTATTCTGGGGTGTTAAAAAGGACAGGAAGATTAGTTTAAATGATCTGACAAGTAGGGTACTAATTTGGGATTAAACTAATACCAATGGGGAACAAGACACAAGAGTATGGGGCTTAAAATGAATAATAAAATGATGCCCATAACTCTTGATTAAACAAAAACCAAGCGTGGGGAACAAAGGGGCTGGCACCAAAGATGCTTAGGCATGGGCTTAAAGGGTATGGGCAGTCTGCAAGTAGGAGGAAGGCAGCTCAGCTGCACTGGGTCATTTTGGCTTATAAATAGGCCATTCGAGAACTTAAAGAGGGCTGGACTTTTAGTCTTCAGAAAAAGAGAAAACAAAGTGGAATTTTTAGTCTTAAGGCTGGAGTTTTAATCTGAAGAGAGGTCTAGTGAGTCCAAAGAAAAACTGAAAAACATAAGGTAGCTTCCAGTAAACATTGCAACCAAACACTGTCTGAAAGTTGTATAAGAGTGCATTTTGGTCAAGCTGTCTTGGCCAAGTTCTGTTGCTTGCATTGACTGAGCTGTTTATGGTTGTTGAACTGTTGGTGTTGCTGCATTGAACACTCTGTTAGTGCTGTGGTTTCTCTACTCTTTCCTGGGATTACTCGACTATCTGTTAGTTCTTCTGTTCTGGGAAATATTGCTGGTTGTCTGTGGGCTGCGGAAAACACTTTGATTGTTGGTTTGTTGCTGTGCTGTTGCTGTGTATCTACTGTTGCTGTGTTTACTGCATACTGCCCAGCTGATCATTCCTTTCTTCTTTGTTCTCTATACCAGGTACACAACCAATGCACTGTCAAAATGTAATTGGAAAAATGAGCATGAATCCAAATGAAAGATCCTGAAGAATGTCTTTTATACATAGATTGTTACATTAAATATTCATGTGATGTGTAATAGTTTTACATTTTGTTATGGATACTAGAGGTAGTCTTCATGCCTATAAATGTCAATGCATGGTAGTCGGATGCTAGAATGTGTATATAGGTTGATGATGAGAGTATGCCCAAGGCAGTAGGTAGTATCCCATACTTAATTCAATAGTGCAGTATGAGCATGTAATGTAGTCCAAGCATGAAATTTGTACACTGTAAATTAGGTTCTTTCCTTTCCAATAAATTTCCATATATAACTCTTAAAACCATGTTTTAAGATAAAGAACACAAATTCAGGGCCTCAACCTCATGAAGGTCGAGCCCAGGTCGAAAACAGACTAGGCGGGCCCGCATCGAACGAGCAGTGGCCCAGGTCTGGCCAACCGCGCGTGGGCTGGATTTGGGCCCATGATTATTTGTTCGGCCGACTGTGCACGCAGCTTTGGTCCTGATTTTTTTAAGCATTTCCGAATTCTGTTACAAACAACTTGCAAGCATGTAATTAATTAGGACTATCTACTGTTTTCAATTGATAGAGACAAACACGACAAGAAACGTAGTTGCTATAGGATATCCTTTTAAAATAAGAACGAGATGAGCCTCGATGAAAATAAACAAAACGCGCAGATGCGGGGCCCTTGTTAAATGTATATTATTGAAGCATTTAGTTTCCAGGACGGGTTGTTTAGCAAATCTCACAACCCTCCTAAAATAACAACACATTAGTCTCTTTAGGATACGCTTTAATAAACCTTACCTTCTTAAACTCGGGTGCACATTTATGTGACCCAAATCCAAATCTCGACGGATTCGAAATGTATTTCTAATCACGGGTACATTGATTGTGACGTGGTTCGAGAGGCATGTCCATGACGTCGCGAATTCCTTTTAAAAGTAGAACGAGACGAGCCTCGTCAAACAAAAATATACACAGCCGCGGGGCCCTCTAACTGTATATATATTAAAACACTTAGAATTCGGGACATGCCGTTTAGCGAATTTTTCGGCCTTACCCAAAACAACGATACGCTAGTTGCTTTAGGCGTGTCTTAATAATTTATTCTCCTTAATTCGGGTGCACATTTATGTGACCCAAATCCAAATCTCAACCGAGTCGAGATATATCAATAACCACGGGTGCATCGATGTAACGTGGTTCGAGATATGTTTTCACGACGTTGCAAGTCCTATAAAATAACAGTGAATGATAAAAGCGGTTAAAAGATAAAATTGGCACATAAGTTCACACTTGTATAAAATCAGATAATCAAGCCGAATATAACAGTTGAGCGACCGTGCTAGAACCACGGAACTCGGGAATGCCTAACACCTTCTCCCGGGTTAACAGAATTCCTTATCTAGATTTCTGGTACGCAGACTGTAATATAGAGTCATTCTTTTCCTCGATTCGGGATTAAAATTGGTGACTTGGGACACCCTAAATCTCCCAAGTGGCGACTCTGAAATAATTAAATAAATCCCGTTTCGATTGTCCTTTAATTGGAAAAAACTCCCATGTGCCCCCCGGGTGCGGAAAAAGGAGGTGTGACAGTGAATATTGAAAAATTTGACCAAGAACCACTGGTTCAGGGTTAAGAATTCGAGCTTAGAATAATTGTTATTATTTGGCTTTATTTATTATCTGATTATTACATGTTTTGAGCCTAATGTGCTAAATGCTGCTTTTACCGCTTTGATATTATTTGAACTGTATATAAACTGTGCCGAAACCTTTCTCTTCTTACCTCCGGGGATGTGCTCACTGGTTGAGACTCCCTATTCTGTTAGTGTCATACCCTAAATAAAAGAGGCTCGGAAAGTTTCTAAGCCGGCTGGCCTTTTGGTTCCCGGAAAGGAGCTCCTTCCTCAACTCGAGTTGTCCGCTCGGGTACACTGTCTAGAACACCGACCTAGGTTTTGAACATAGAATAACGTGACTTCATGCCGGATCCCTAGTAGGAACGCTTATTTGCATCATGTTGCATATGACTTAGGGGACTCAACACAGGGGTTGGGTCTGTCTAGGACTAGCGACCTGATATGAAAAGGCCATTCTGATGCATCCTATTGTTTTCTGTGCATTTATTTGTCTCATGAACGCATGCTGACCGGTGTTTGAATATTTGGAATATTGTGAAAAAAAAGGGAAATAACGGCTAGGAATTGATTGTTTATTTTTGAAAAAGAAAAAAAAACAAATACTGTCAAAACTCTGCCGAAATTTTGAAAAGTCGTTGTTCTGTTTTGTTTTTCAAAAAATAAAATATAAATAGAAATACATAGTTTGTCTTGTCATAAAAAAAAGGGAATCTTATTTTTAAAATGGTTTTTTTTTATGAAAATTCGAAAATAATAATAAAAAAAAAAATCAAAAAATGTTGCAAATATATGTATATATATATATATATATGAAAAATTCAAAAGTTTTTCTTTACTTCAAAAAATGTATATATATCTTTATTTGTTGCAAAAGTATTTGTCTTGCCAAAGGTCTAGAAAAGTTCTTTTAGGCTCCCAGTTTTCGAAACAAAAATCCAAAATATTTTCCGTTATTAACTTCTTTATAAAGTTTTTTTTACATATATACGAAAATTCAAAATTCAAAAAATCGCATATATTTTTGTTTTTATCAGAATAAGCGTCGTTTGTTAAAATCTTATTAATAAATGTGCAGAATGAGCACGACTCCGAATGAACCCTTTTCAATCATGAGTAAAATCCCCCTCCAATTGCGGCTCTGGTGGAATGATTTAGGCAAAGAAGGGCATGACGAAATCAAGAAGTATCTGAAAGGCCTCACGAGTTTGTTGGATATCAGGCCACGAGGAGATATCATAAGGGCACTAGTCCCCCACTGGGATCCTGCGCACAATGTCTTCCGTTTCTCAGATTTTGAACTTACCCCTACTTTAGAAGAAATAGCAGGGTATATCGGCAGCGCTGAGACTCCTTTGAGGCACAAATATCTGATTGCTCCAAGAGCTGTAGCAATACACCGGTTTCTGGACTCCTTAAAGATAGTCAGAACAATTCATAACCCTGACTTGGCAAAAGGTTTTTGCAGCATGAGTTTCATATATCAAAGATATGGTCACATAGGAGGATTCGACAGGCTAGAAAACCAGTTGTGCAGCAAAGGTAATCGCCAAAAGTGGGAAGAACATAGACGGATTGCTTTCATGATAACTTTCTTAGGACTACTAGTATTCCCAAGAAAAGACGGGAATATTGACATAAAGATAGCAGGGGTCGTCAGTACGTTGCTCACACAGAGTGATAGTACGTTGGCACCCATGATAGTATCTGATATGTTCCGGGCTCTCACATCTTGCAAAGCCGGAGGAAGCTTTTTCGAGGGTTGCAATTTGTTGTTGCAAATGTGGATGACCGAACACCTATGTCACCGAGCCCAGTTTCTGAGCCATGGATCCGCTGGAAAGACCTGCATAGAGGAGTTCTATACCAGAGTTAATAAGACCTACCTACCAGAAGGAGTCACAGCATGGACCTCATATTTCCATACCCTCAACGCCGGTCAAATACAGTGGGCGCTAGGGTGGTTACCGATCGACGAAGTCATATACATGCCAGCAGCCAGACCCCATTTTCTCTTAATGGGACTCAAGAGCATTCAACCATACGCGCCGCATCGGGTTTTAAGGCAACTGGGGAGGTATCAGATAGTGCCGAAAGATGAGGATCTAAGCACCCAGGTGATCGAGATCAGTCCCGACGGCCAGTTTCCCGAAGCAAGGGTGCGTCAAATTTGGAGCCAATGTCAATACTTAGAAGCAAATACTTGTGTAATGAATCGGGCAAAAGGGGAAGTTTCGCCCGGGTATCAGGCCTGGTACAAAGGGGAGACATCATCTGGAAGACCGACCAAAAGACCTCACCTGCAAGAATTTGCCAAATCTTCACAAGAGCAGTGGGGTTGGTTGGCCAAAGAGCGGAAATATCTTGCCGAAGCAGGCAAACTGAAGCAACAAGTTCAGGATATGAGGTTTGAGTGCCAATTACAGTCTGCTGCCCACAAGGGAGAAAAGAACAGATTAATCAGAGAAGGCGAGATCCTCAAAGCTCAGATCCAGAGAATGAAAAAGGAGGCTAATAGCCAGCTGAGAAGCCGGGCAGATAAAAGATTGATAGCAGGGTTAAAGGATCAGGTTGCGGAATGCCAGGAAGATTTGGAAAGAGCCAAGGCCAGCACAGCAAGATTGCGGACCAAGTGGGCAAAGGGTGCGATAGCTCGGAGGCAGCGCCTGCAACGAGTCATAAGGGATTATGAACTGAGCATCGGGATATTAAGGAAAACGAATGCCTCTCTTCAAGAGAGGGTCTTCAAGCAAACACGAGAGGCCCAAGCCGACAGAAGGCAATGTTACGATGCATGACCAGAATGGAAAGGCAAATGGAGATGTTCCAGGACCAGCTTGCCAGCAATGCACAAACACTAGGATTGAAGAACCGACAGATAAGGCAGTTGTTCGCGGAAAGGGACAACATTCGGGGAAAGATCGACGAGATTGGGCATTACATCTACATGAGATGCCTGGCATGCGAGCAAAAGCCTCGGAAGACCCTCCTTGTTTCCATCATGGGTTACGTCCACCGAATCATGAATGAGTTGAAAAACCTGCAGAGGGACCTCACACCAAGGGCCGCGGAAAGGCCGAATGATGCCTCGCGGGTCCCTAAGTTGGAAAATTAATCTTTGGTTGAGTCCTGTTTATTTGGCTTTGTCGCTTTTCCATATGTTGTTTTCCTTTCTTTTAGTCAAAACGGGTTAAGAACTGTGGAGTCTGTACTATTGCTATTCCTTGCTTGAAGTAATTTGTAATAGCAAAATTTTGAGAATGAATTTAATGATTTCACAAGAATTGTGTGTTTCTTTACTTTAAGGCAGAACTACGCCTGATCTGATTCACGCGGGGACGTGATACGTAGGCAATCCCCATAAGATTCGACCGCTTTTAATAAATAAAGAAAAGAAAATGTAAATAAAATAAAACGCATGGTTTCGCAAAATACTTTAAAGAGACGAATGAGCAAACCGGGATGGCGCGTGTTGTTTGAAGCAAAGCATGTAGAAACGGTTAACTGCCTAGGTGCATTGCATCCTCTATGTGTTATGATCAAATCTGTTAAGCTCTAACGCTAACAAAGTTTGTTGTTGTCTGATATTAGACAGTTAGTGGTTAAAGAATTCTGGCAACACATTCATACCAAACCAGATCCAAAGGACCGGTAGCAACAAGCATGACTACTTCGGAGAATAGCAACGAGGAAGAAAGGCCGATGAGCCAGTTGTTAAAAGAAGCAATGGAAAAGATTGAAAGGATGGGACTAGAAATGAATGCAATGCAACTAGCCCTAGCCAAAACCCAAAAGAGCCCCGAAACACTAGGACACATGCCGGAGTACCCTCACTCTGGCCCTTCCACAAGCCGCCCAAATCCCCTCTATCATCAAGAAAGAAGCCCTCATGATTCCCAAGCTCCACCACCCCATCAACCTCTCCCAACACCCAACATTCCCATTTTTGTGGGACCTACATCAGCCCCTTTGCAGAGAACGACCAGTGAGCCATTGTTTCAGGCTCACGATACCCAATACTATCCCCCTGAGCCTACATTCCATGCACCCGAACCACAGGCTTACAATCCCCATTTGGAAGTACCGGCAGAGATTGGGAAGCCGGTTAAGGCCCCTGAACAGGATGAAGTGTTGAGGAAGTTCAAAAGCCTGGAGCAATCCTTCAGGAACTTGCACGGGCTGGGCAATCAAGTCAGCATGGCATACAAAGATCTGTGCCCTTTCCTGGATGTCCAACTCCCGGCTGGGTTCAAGATGCCCAAGTTTGATTTGTATGAAGGGCACGGTGATCCCATGGCACATTTGCGGGGATTCTGTAGCAAAATGAGAGGGGCAGGAGGCAAGGACGAGCTTTTAATAGCTTATTTCGGCCAAAGTCTGAGCGGATCTGCACTGGAATGGTATACCAGGCAGGATTTCAGCAGGTGGTATACGTGGGATGATCTGGCGCAGGCTTTTGCAGGTCATTTCCAGTACAATCTAGAGATAGTCCCTGACCGTCTCACGTTATTGAGAACTGGGAAGAAACCCGGGGAAAGTTTTCGCGAGTTTGGGTTCCGCTGGAGAGAACAAGCAGCTAGAGTCGACCCTCCCATGAGAGAGGGAGAGATGGTGGACTATTTTTTGCAGACATTGGATCCAACCTACTTTGGTCACTTGGTGACAACGGTTGGAAAATCTTTCAATGAGGTGGTCAAGATAGGGGTTATGATAGAAGAGGGTTTGAGGTCTGACAAGATCTTGAACTATTCGGCACTCAAGGCCACAACCCAGGCCATTCAAAACGGCACGGGAGGTGCGTTGAGAAGAAAGAAAGAAGAGGTTGCCACGATCGAGGCAGGCAGTTGGTCCAGGGCTGGCAGGCCACGCTACAACCAACCCAGACCTCACAGGTCAGAATACCCATACAGCCCACCACAAAATTTCTATCCACCTCGAGAACCACATTGTTCCGTACACCAAGCCCAGACATACACTCAGCCTCCGGTTCGCCCACAATGGCGCGCACCGGCCCCCCACAACACATACCCAGCTCCACATAATAACTACCCACCGCAAAACACCTACCCTCCACCAAGGGCATATAGAAACCCTTCAGGGATAGGCTTTCGGGGAAATCCAGATGCTAGGAATGACAGGTTGCGGAAGCAAAGAACCTTCACGGAGCTGGGAGAAACCTACACCGCTTTGTTCCACAAGCTGCGGCAATTGGGTTTGGTTAGTCCTGTCCAGACTCGAGAACCAAATCCCCCACCTCAGAATTTAGATCGATCAATCAGTTGTGAATACTGTTCAGGGATGCTCGGGCATGACACCGAGAAGTGCTGGAAATTGAGGCATGCCATACAAGATCTTATTGACACCAATAAGATCGAGGTCCAGACACCAGAAGCTCCTAACATCAACCAAAACCCACTGCCAGCGCACCACGAAACTCACATGATTGAGTTGGTGTGTGAAGGAGGAGAAGTGAGAAAACCTTCACAAATAGTGATGATGATCCAAGCCGCCCCAAAGGAAGTCTCAACCAGTGGAGAAACGAGTGTACAATCGCAGGGAGAAGGCGTCAAGCCGGTAGTGATATTGGGAAAGAGCCCGTCCGCCATAACAAGCAAACCCGAGCCAAGTAAGTTGGTAATACCAGGGATCCCGCCCACACCAGCGGTCGTGTTGAAAGGGGTATGTAGAGAACAAGTGACCATAAAGCCTGTGGTCCAGCTGCCAATGATTGACAGCAGGGCTGTGCCTTGGAAATATGAAAAGGCGGTGGTAATGTACAAAGGAAAGCAGGTGGAAGAAGTTAGTTGTGAAGCGCAGGGGCTGACTCGATCAGGTCGATGTTTTGCTCCGGTGGAGCTAAGAAAAACCAACCCAGTGGCAACCAAGAAGCCAGTGTCCGAAGAAGAGGCTGAAGAATTCCTGAGGAAGATGAAAGTACAGGACTATTCTGTGGTCGAGCAGCTGAGAAAAACACCGGCCCAGATCTCACTGTTGTCATTACTCCTCCATTCTGAGGAACATCGTCGGGCCCTGTTGAAGATATTGAACGAGGCTCATGTACCCAGTGAGATTTCTGTAAACCACCTGGAAACCATTGCCAGCAAGATCTTCGAGGTGAACAGGGTGATATTCTCAGATGATGACCTGCCGGTGGAAGGTACAGAGCATAACAAAGCTCTATAGCTAGCTGTCAAATGTGAAGACTCGGTGGTAACTCGAGTATTGGTGGATAACGGCTCAAGCGCCAATATTTGTCCATTATCCACCCTGGACCAGTTAAAGATTGACCGTGGAAGAATCCGGGAGAATAGCATCTGTGTCCGGGGGTTTGACGGAAACGGAACAGCCACTGTGGGGGATGTTGTACTTAAACTGACCATTGGGCCAGTCCTGTTTACCATGGAATTCCAGGTGTTAGATGCCACAGTTTCTTATAACCTGCTGTTAGGACGACCCTGGATTCATGCAGCCAAAGCGGTGCCTTCCACCCTACATCAGACGGTGAAGTTCGAGTGGGAAAGACAAGAGGTCGTGTTGCACGGCGAGGATACAACATGCACCATGGGCGGAACCATTGTACCTTTCATAGAGACCACTGATGACAAAGGTCCTTGGGTCTACCAGATTTTCGATACAGGGTCGGCCAACAAAATTTCTGAAGGAGAAATCATCCCACACCCTAGGGTAGCTGCCGCAACAGTCATGATGGTCTCAGAAATGCTGGGCAATGGATTTGTGCCGGGAAAAGGCCTGGGAGTCGAGCTTCAAGGGATAGTGCAACCTGTCTCCCTTCCTAAAAATCTGGAAACTTTCGGATTGGGGTTCAAACCAACTGCAGCAGATAGAAAGCAAGCGCGAAAAATGAAGAAGAGGGTCTGGTTTCTGCCTAATCCAGTGCCACGCCTCTCAAGGTCTTTTGTTAAAGCAAGTGCCAAGGGGTCAGCGATCCCAAAGATTCGAGGACCTTTGATCGGTATAAATGAAGACCTGAATCAGAGTTTTGAGAGGCTGTTCACGGATGTCAGTATGGTGGAAGCTGGAGAAGGTTCCAGCAGAGCAGAGATACAATTTGTGGGGCCTGAGGCCAAGACCAACAATTGGATGGTTACTCCTCTTCCTGTCCGAGGGGAGTCTTGGTAGTAGGCTTTGATTAATGTTTTGTTTGTTTGTTTGTTCGGATTATTCAAGGGTGTAATCCAAATTTTACTTTCGTTTTTGCAAAAGTGTGAACCCTTTTATCCCGCAAGTTTAATAAAGTTCTTTTATTTTGTCCCATTTTAATTTTGTTTTGTTCTTTTTCTTTCTGAACAGTTCTCTTTTTACTGGTTCTAATGACATGGCATGCACAGCAGATCTTCGACCTAGTCTAATAAATCAATCTGAAACCGACTCAATGATGCAAGAGGTCGTTTGTGACGATGAATCTGAATGTGACGAAGGTGAAGCCTTCGAAGAAATAAACCGAGAACTGTGCCAATTTGAAGAGAAACCCAAGCCTAACCTAAATGACACCGAGGCTGTGAACCTAGGAGACGCTGATAACGTCCAAGAGACCAAAATTAGCATCCATATTGAGCCGAATGTCAGAGAAGAATTGATCAAAACCCTCATGGAATTTAAAGATGTTTTTGCATGGTCCTATGACGATATGCCTGGATTAAGCACCAATCTAGTGGTTCACAAATTGCCCACTGACCCGGCATACCCTCCGGTCAAGCAAAAACTAAGGAAATTTAAATGAGTGTAAAAATCAAAGAAGAAGTGGTTAAGCAATTGCAAGCGAAGGTCATTCGGGTCACTCGATATCCCGAGTGGTTGGCCAATGTGGTACCAGTCCCAAAGAAGGATGGAAAAATCAGGGTGTGCGTCGACTACCGCAACCTCAACAAAGCAAGTCCCAAGGACAATTTTCCATTACCCAACATTCATATCCTGATCGATAATTGCGCTGGGCGCGAGATCGGATCATTTGTGGATTGCTATGCGGGTTATCATCAGATCCTAATGGATGAGGAGGATGCTGAGAAGACAGCGTTTATTACGCCATGGGGAACCTACTGCTATCGGGTAATGCCGTTCGGGTTAAAGAACGTCGGGGCAACATACATGCGAGCAATGACTGCTGTGTTTCATGACATGATACACAAGGAAATTGAGGTGTACGTCGATGATGTGATCATCAAATCTTGGCGTCAGGAGGACCATGTGGCAGACCTAAGGAGATTTTTTCAAAGACTCCGAAGGTATGATATCAAGCTTAACCCGGCCAAATGCGCATTCGGGGTTCCATCAGGAAAGTTGCTAGGATTCATCGTCAGTCGACGGGGGATTGAGTTAGACCCATCCAAAATTGAATCCATCCGAGATTTGCCACCGCCAAGGAACAAAACAGAGGTAATGAGTTTGCTGGGAAGACTCAATTACATCAGCAGGTTCATCGCTCAACTCACAGCGACTTGTGAACCCATATTTCGGCTGCTAAGAAAGGATGCTGCAGTAGGTTGGACGGTAGAATGTCAGGAGGCTTTCGACCAAATCAAAGGGTATCTGTCTAATCCACTCGTATTGGTCCCGCCTAAGCCCGGGAAGCCCTTAATTCTTTACCTGACGGTCTTGGAAAATTCATTTGGTTGTGTACTGGGGCAACATGATGACACAGGAAGGAAAGAGCAGGCCATCTACTATCTTAGCAAGAAATTCACAGTGCATGAGGTCAAGTACACTCAACTCGAGAAAACATGTTGCGCCTTAACTTGGGTAGCTCAGAAGTTGAAGCACTACCTGTCTTCATATACTACTTATCTCATATCCCGTTTGGACCCATTAAAATATATCTTTCAGAAACCTATGCCCGCGGGAAGGTTGGCAAAATGGCAAATTCTGCTCACAGAGTTTGATATCGTCTATGTAACAAGGACGGCCATGAAAGCCCAGGCGCTGGCAGACCATTTGGCAGAAAATCCCGTTGATGAAAAATACGAGCCCTTAAGAACGTATTTTCCCGACGAAGAGGTAATGCATACAAATGAGTTGGAATTACCTGAGGAACCGGGTTGGAAGCTTTTCTTCGATGGAGCTGCAAACGCAAAAGGGGTTGGAATAGGAGCAGTACTCATTTCTGAAACAGGACGGCATTATCCTGTTACGGCTCAACTACGCTTCTATTGCACCAACAATATGGCTGAGTACGAGGCTTGCATTCTGGGTCTGCGCCTGGCTGCTGACATGGATGTCCAAGACATCTTGGTCTTGGGAGACTCGGACCTCTTGGTACATCAAATTCAGGGTGAATGGGAAACACGAGATCTGAAGCTCATACCATACCGACAATGCTTGCATGATCTAAGCAAGCAATTTCGATCGGTGAAGTTCAAACACATCCCGAGAGTTCACAATGAGGTTGCGGATGCCTTGGCCACCTTAGCATCAATGCTGCACCACCCTGACAAAATGTATGTCGATCCTCTACACATCCAGGTCCGTGATCAGCATGCCTACTGCAATGCCATAGAAGAAGAAGCAGATGGCGAACCCTGGTTTCATGATATCAAGGAATACCTCAGAATGGGGATATATCCAGAACATGCCTCTGGAGACCAAAAAAGAGCCCTTCGGCGTTTGTCGAATGGTTTCTTCCTCAGTGGAGGAGTATTGTACAAAAGAACCCCGGATTTGGGATTGTTGAGATGCATAGATGCCAGTCAAGCAACGACGGTTATGGCAGAGGTACATGCGGGAGTTTGTGGACCACACATGAGCGGATATGTGTTGGCAAGAAAGATCCTTCGAACAGGGTGTTATTGGCTCACCATGGAACACGACTGTATCGCTTTCGTGAGGAAATGCCATCAGTGCAAGACACATGGAGATTTGATTCATTCTCCACCAACAGAGTTACATACGATGTCAGCACCCTGACCGTTTGTGGCATGGGGCATGGATGTCATTGGGCCCATCGAGCCAGCAGCATCCAACGGTCATAGGTTCATTCTAGTGACCATTGATTACTTCACCAAATGGGTTGAGGCTAAAACCTTCAAATCAGTAACCAAGAAGGCAGTGGTGGACTTTGTTAACTCCCATATCATCTGCAGATTTGGGATCCCAAAAGTGATCATCACGGATAACGGTGCGAATCTTAA
The DNA here is from genome assembly GCF_000715075.1 of Nicotiana tabacum. Classification (NCBI taxonomy): domain Eukaryota; kingdom Viridiplantae; phylum Streptophyta; class Magnoliopsida; order Solanales; family Solanaceae; genus Nicotiana; species Nicotiana tabacum. The sequence goes on along the minus strand of NC_134089.1, from coordinate 53,089,125 downwards.
TAGCGGCTTGATGAGAGAGGTATGCCAACAATTCAAGATTACACACCGCAATTCCACCCCATATCGTCCTAAGGCAAATGGAGCAGTCGAAGCAGCCAATAAGAATATCAAGAAGATACTGCGAAAAATGGTGGAAGGGTCCAGACAATGGCACGAGAAATTACCCTTTGCTTTGTTGGGTTACCGCACTACCGTCCGGACTTCCATAGGCACAACTCCTTATTTGTTGGTGTATGGAACTGAGGCCGTGATACCAGCGGAGGTCGAAATTCCGTCCCTCCGAATTGTCGCTGAAGCCGGGATTGACGACGATGAATGGGTCAAAGCTCGATTGGAACAGTTAAGCCTGATAGATGAGAAAAGATTGGCAGCAGTGTGCCATGGTCAGCTGTACCAGAAGAGAATGGCAAGAGCGTATAATAAGAAGGTGCGCCCCAGGAAATTTGAAGTAGGGTAGCAGGTATTAAAGAAGATCCTCCCACATCAGGTCGAGGCAAAAGGCAAATTCTCCCCAAATTGGCAAGGGCCTTATATCGTGACCAGAGTATTGTCCAACGGTGCTTTGTGTTTGACAGATGTCGAAGGTAGATGTGTCGACATGGCTATCAATTCAGATGCAGTCAAGAGATATTATGCGTAACTTCTTTAATTATGGCAATTTTTGGTCTATTTGTTTGTATTTGGCATTTGTTGGATAATGAGATGACGGAGGCAATTCTTTCTTCTACCCAAACACTGTTTAACCCTTGCTTCCCCCTTTGGGCCTTAAGTTATTCTTTCATACCCCTCTTTTGGAATCACTAATGGGAAAGATATGAAAAAAAGAGAAAAGAAAATAAAATGGAAAAAAAAAGAGAAAAGAAAATGGAAAGAAGGAAAAAGAAAAAAGAAGAAGAAGATAAAATCATAAGAAAATACAAAACCCGTGGGAACTACGTTTGACCTGATTCCTCAAAGAGGATACGTAGGCGCCTCACGGCTCGGTCATAGTATGCATCATAGTAAATATAGGATGCATGATGTACATAGTGTGCATAATAGGCACAGCGTGCGTAACGCACATAACGCAACATAAGTGTAAAAAATAAATTCCCCAAGCAAGAAAACTGGGGCAGAGGTTATGTTTTAAGTTCCAACAAAGATTTGATTCCAAAAGTTGTAGCGCACCACCCATCAAATTATTTTCATTTTTCATAGCCTTTCTTTAACTCCACACCAAAACCAACATCAACGTCCAAAAGACCTCCCGATCAATGTTCAAGAGATGTCGAGTCAGGCAAATGAGACCGAGAATAGTACACCGATCCCCAGCAAAGAAGAGGATCGTAAGACTGGGAATGGATTGATAGTCAAAGGAATCTCCAGAAGAGAGGGTCGTATCTACAACGCCCCGATTCCTCGAAAGAAATAAAATGAGAGAGTCTTATCGGTGAAAACCTTCACAGGCACCGAGAGGCGATGTGAGATGAGGGATATGAAATGAGAGAGTTTTATTGGTGAAAACCTTCACAGTCACCACAAGGCGCCGGGAGATGAGAGAAAAGAGAGAGTCTCATTAGTGAAAACCCCTCAAAGGGCACTATGAGGCGACAAGACGAATCAGCAAAAGCTACCACATTTGCAACAAAATGGACAGTCATTTATCATCCCCAGCAAGTCAGACCATCAGGCAAATCGATTGATACAAATAGACTGGGTCGGGAATCTATGGTGCACGTCATGATCACGGGGACCAGTCATGTCCTCCAGATAAGTTCTTTTGAGTTTCTCCTCCCCACCGAATATGGGTTCAGAAAGATTTTTTCCCTCTAGCTTTTATTTTCTCTTC